>NW_026529823.1:0-40928 GCF_028500815.1 Rissa tridactyla | reverse complement strand
GCTGGGCCCTACCGGAAAATGCTTCGCAGGCTGGCGCGGGGGGCGCCACGTGGGCGCCCGGTGTCGCTGAGGCTGACGGCCGCCGGAAAGCCCGCAGCCCCACGGGCTGTGGGGCCACGCGAGCGGCTGCCAAAGAGCTTTCCAACGAGGCCATGGCTTTCCCTCCTGGCTCTTCGGGCGTTGGAGCTGTCGCCAGAGCCGCGGCACCTACCGGAAAATGCTTCGCAGGATGTGTGCGGCGGAGCCACGTGGGCGCCGGTGTCGCCGAGACTGACGGCCGCCGGAAAGCCCGCAGCCCCAGGGGCTCTGGGGCCACGCGAGCGGCTGCCAAAGAGCTTTCCAACGAGGCACGGCTTTCCCTCGTGGCTCTTCGGGCGTGGGAGCTGTCGCCAGAGCCACGGCCCTACCGGAAAATGCTTCGTAGGCTGGCGTTACGGCGCCACGTGGTCGCAGGTGTCGCCGAGGCTGACGGCCGCCGGAAAGCCCGCAGCCCCACGGGCTGTGGGGCCACGCGAGCGGCTGCCAAAGAGCTTTCCAACGAGGCACGGCTTTCCCTCCTGGCTCTTCGGGCGTGGGAGCTGTCGCCAGAGCCGCGGCCCTACCGGAATATGCTTCGCAGGGTGGCCGTGGGTGGCGCCACGTGGGCGCAGGTGTCGCCGAGGCTGACGGCCGCCGGAAAGCCCGCAGCCCCACGGGCTGTGGGGCCCACGCGAGCGGCTGCCAAAAGAGCTTTCCAAGGAGGCACGGCTTTCCCTCGTGGCTCTTCGGGCGTGGGAGCTGTCGCCAGAGCCGCGGCCCTACCGGAAAATGCTTCGTAGGCTGGCGTTACGGCGCCACGTGGTCGCAGGTGTCGCCGAGGCTGACGGCCGCCGGAAAGCCCGCAGCCCCACGGGCTGTGGGGCCACGCGAGCGGCTGCCAAATAGCTTTCCAACGAGGCACGGCTTTCCCTCCTGGCTCTTCGGGCGTGGGAGCTGTCGCCAGAGCCGCGGCCCTACCGGGAAAATGCTTCGTAGGCTGGCGCGACGGGGGCGCCACGTGGGAGCCGGTGTCGCCGAGGCTGACGGCCGCTGGAAAGCCCGCAGCCCACGGGCTGTTGGGGGCCACGCGAGCGGCTGCCAAAGAGGTTTCCAAGGAGGCATGGCTTTCCCTCCTGGCTCTTCGGGCGTGGGAGCTGTCGCCAGAGCCGCGGCCCTACCGGAAAATGCTTCGCAGGCTGGCGCGGCGGCGCCACGTGGGCGCCGGTGTCGCCGAGGCTGACGGCCGCCGGAAAGCCCGCAGCCCCACGGGCTGTGGGGCCACGCGAGCGGCTGCCAAAGAGCTTTCCAGCGAGGCACGGCTTTCCTTCCTGGCTCTTCGGGCGTGGGAGCTGTCGCCAGAGCTGCGGCCCTATCGGAAAATGTTTCGTAGGCTGGCGTGGCGGCGCCACGTGGGCGCCAGTGTCGCCGAGGCTGATGGCCGCCGGAAAGCCCGCAGCCCCACGGGCTGTGGGGCCACGCGAGCGGCTGCCAAAGAGCTTTCCAACGAGGCACGGCTTTCCCTCCTGGCTCTTCGGGCGTGGGAGCTGTCGCCAGAGCCGTGGCCCTACCGGAAAATGCTTCGCAGGCTGGTGTGGCGGTGCCACGTGGGCGCCGGTGTCGCTGAGACTGACGGCCGCCGGAAAGCCCGCAGCCCCACGGGCTGTGGGGCCACGCGAGCGGCTGCCAAAGAGCTTTCCAAGGAGGCACGGCTTTCCCTCCTGGCTCTTCGGGCGTGGGAGCTGTCGCCAGAGCCGCGGCCCTACCGGAAAATGCTTTGCAGGCTGGCGTGGCGGTGCGACGTGGTCGCCGGTATCGCCGAGACTGACGGCCGCCGGAAAGCCCGCAGCCCCACGGGCTGTGGGGCCACGCGAGCGGCTGCCAAAGAGCTTTCCAACGAGGCACGGCTTTCCCTCCTGGCTCTTCGGGCGTGGCAGCTGTCGCCAGAGCTGTGGCCCTATCGGAAAATGCTTCGCAGGCTGGCGCGGGGGCGCCACGTGGGCGCTGGTGTCGCCGAGGCTGACGGCCGCCGGAAAGCCCGCAGCCCCACGGGCTGTGGGGCCACGTCAGCGGCTGCCAAAGAGCTTTCCAACGAGGCACGGCTTTCCCTTCTGGCTCTTCGGGCGTGGGAGCTGTCGCCAGAGCCGCGGCCCTACCGGAAAATGCTTCGCAGGCTGGCGCGGCGGCGCCACGTGGGCGCTGGTGTCGCCGAGGCTGATGGCCGCTGGAAAGCCTGCCGCCCCACGGGCTGTGGGGCCACGCGAGCGGCTGCCAAAGAGCTTTCCAAGGAGGCACGGCTTTCCCTCCTGGCTCTTCGGGCGTGGGAGCTGTCGCCAGAGCCGCGGCCCTACCGGAAAATGCTTCATAGGCTGGCGTTACGGCGCCACGTGGTCGCAGGTGTCGCCGAGGCTGACGGCCGCCGGAAAGCCCGCAGCCCCACGGGCTGTGGGGCCACGCGAGCGGCTGCCAAAGAGCTTTCCAACGAGGCACGGCTTTCCCTCCTGGCTCTTCGGGCGTGGGAGCTGTCGCCAGAGCCGCGGCCCTACCGGAAAATGCTTCGTAGGCTGGCGCGGGGGCGCCACGTGGGCGCCGGTGTCGCCGAGGCTGACGGCCGCTGGAAAGCCCGCAGCCCCACGGGCTGTGGGGCCACGCGAGCGGCTGCCAAAGAGCTTTCCAAGGAGGCATGGCTTTCCCTCCTGGCTCTTCGGGCGTGGGAGCTGTCGCCAGAGCCGCGGCCCTACCGGAAAATGCTTCGTAGGCTGGCGTTACGGCGCCACGTGGTCGCAGGTGTCGCCGAGGCTGACGGCCGCCGGAAAGCCCGCAGCCCCACGGGCTGTGGGGCCACGCGAGCGGCTGCCAAAGAGCTTTCCAACGAGGCACGGCTTTCCCTCCTGGCTCTTCGGGTGTGGGAGCTGTCGCCAGAGCCGCGGCCCTACCGGAAAATGCTTTGCAGGCTGGCGCGGGGGCGCCACGTGGGCGCCGGTGTCGCCGAGGCTGACGTCCGCTGGAAAGCCCGCAGCCCCACGGGCTGTGGGGCCACGCGAGCGGCTGCCAAAGAGCTTTCCAGCGAGGCACGGCTTTCCTTCCTGGCTCTTCGGGCGTGGGAGCTGTCGCCAGAGCCACGGCCCTACCGGAAAATGCTTCGCAGGCTGGCGCGGCGGCGCCACGTGGGCGCCGGTGTCGCCGAGACTGACGGCCGCCGGAAAGCCCGCAGCCCCACGGGCTGTGGGGCCACGCGAGCGGCTGCCAAAGAGCTTTCCAGCGAGGCACGGCTTTCCCTCCTGGCTCTTTGGGCGTGGGAGCTGTCGCCAGAGCCGCGGCCCTACCGGAAAATGCTTCGCAGGCTGGCGTGGCGGCGCCACGTGGGCGCCGGTGTCGCCGAGGCTGATGGCCGCCGGAAAGCCCGCAGCCCCACGGGCTGTGGGGCCACGCGAGCGGCTGCCAAAGAGCTTTCCAAGGAGGCACGGCTTTCCCTCCTGGCTCTTCGGGCGTGGGAGCTGTCGCCAGAGCCGCGGCCCTACCGGAAAATGCTTCGCAGGCTGGCGCGGCGGAGCCACGTGGGCGCCGGTGTCGCCGAGGCTGACGGCCGCTGGAAAGCCCGCAGCCCCACGGGCTGTGGGGCCACGCGAGCGGCTGCCAAAGAGCTTTCCAATGAGGCACGGCTTTCCTTCCTGGCTCTTCGGGCGTGGGAGCTGTCGCCAGAGCTGCGGCCCTATCGGAAAATGCTTCGTAGGCTGGCGTGGCGGCGCCACGTGGGCGCCAGTGTCGCCGAGGCTGATGGCCGCCGGAAAGCCCGCAGCCCCACGGGCTGTGGGGCCACGCGAGCGGCTGCCAAAGAGCTTTCCAAGGAGGCACGGCTTTCCCTCCTGGCTCTTCGGGCGTGGGAGCTGTCGCCAGAGCCGCGGCCCTACCGGAAAATGCTTCGCAGGCTGTCGCGGCGGCGCCATGTGGGCACCGGTGTCGCCGAGACTGACGGCCGCCGGAAAGCCCGCAGCCCCACGGGCTGTGGGGCCACTCGAGCGGCTGCCAAAGAGCTTTCCAACAAGGCACGGCTTTCCCTCCTGGCTCTTCGGGCGTGGGAGCTGTCGCCAGAGCCGCGGCCCTACCGGAAAATGCTTTGCAGGCTGGTGTGGCGGTGCCACGTGGGCGCCGGTGTCGCCGAGACTTACGGCCGCCGGAAAGCCCGCAGCCCCACGGGCTGTGGGACAACGCGAGCGGCTGCCAAAGAGCTTTCCAACAAGGCACGGCTTTCCCTCCTGGCTCTTCGGGCGTGGGAGCTGTCGCCAGAGCCGCGGCCCTACTGGAAAATGCTTCGCAGGCTGGCGTGGCAGCACCACGTGGGCGCCAGTGTCGCCGAGGCTGATGGCCGCCGGAAAGCCCGCAGCCCCACGGGCTGTGGGGCCACGCGAGCGGCTGCCAAAGAGCTTTCCAAGGAGGCACGGCTTTCCCTCCTGGCTCTTCGGGCGTGAGAGCTGTCGCCAGAGCTGCGGCCCTATCGGAAAATGCTTCGCAGGCTGGCGCGGCGGCGCCACGTGGTCGCAGGAGTCGCCGAGGCTGATGGCCGCCGGAAAGCCCGCAGCCCCACGGGCTGTGGGGCCACGCGAGCGGCTGCCAAAGAGGTTTCCAAGGAGGCATGGCTTTCCCTCCTGGCTCTTCGGGCGTGGGAGCTGTCACCAGAGCCGCGGCCCTACCGGAAAATGCTTCGCAGGCTGGTATGGCGGTGCCACGTGGGTGCCGGTGTCGCCGAGGCTGACGGCCGCCGGAAAGCCCGCAGCCCCACGGGCTGTGGGGCCACGCGAGCGGCTGCCAAAGAGCTTTCCAAGGAGGCACGGCTTTCCCTCCTGGCTCTTCGGGCGTGGGAGCTGTCGCCAGAGCCGCGGCCCTACCGGAAAATGCTTTGCAGGCTGGTGTGGCGGTGCCACGTGGGCGCCGGTGTCGCCGAGACTGACGGCCGCCGGAAAGCCCGCAGCCCCACGGGCTGTAGGGCCACGCGAGCGGCTGCCAAAGAGCTTTCCAACGAGGCACGGCTTTCCCTCCTGGCTCTTCGGGCGTGGGAGCTGTCGCCAGAGCCGCGGCCCTATCGGAAAATGCTTCGCAGGCTGGCGTGGCGGCGCCACGTGGGCGCCAGTGTCGCCGAGGCTGATGACCGCCGGAAAGCCCGCAGCCCCACGGGCTGTGGGGCCACGCGAGCGGCTGCCAAAGAGCTTTCCAACGAGGCACGGCTTTCCCTCCTGGCTCTTCGGGCGTGGGGGCTGTCGCCAGAGCCACGGCCCTACCAGAAAATGCTTCGCAGGCTGGCGCGGCGGCGCCACGTGGGCGCTGGTGTCGCCGAGGCTGATGGCCGCTGGAAAGCCTGCCGCCCCACGGGCTGTGGGGCCACGCGAGCGGCTGCCAAAGAGCTTTCCAACGAGGCACGGCTTTCCCTCCTGGCTCTTCGGGCGTGGGAGCTGTCGCCAGAGCCGCGGCCCTACCGGAAAATGCTTCGCAGGCTGGTATGGCGGCGCCACGTGGGCGCCGGTGTCGCCGAGGCTGACGGCCGCCGGAAAGCCCGCAGCCCCACGGGCTGTGGGGCCACAGCAGCGGCTGCCAAAGTGCTTTCCAAGGAGGCACGGCTTTCCCTCCTGGCTCTTCGGGCGTGGGAGCTGTCCCCAGAGCCGCGGCCTTACCGGAAAATGCTTCGAAGGCTGGCGCGGCGGAGCCACGTGGGCGCTGGTGTCGCCGAGGCTGACGGCCGCCGGAAAGCCCGCAGCCCCACGGGCTGTGGGGCCACGCGAGCGGCTGCCAAAGAGCTTTCCAAGGAGGCACGGCTTTCCCTCCTGGCTCTTCGGGCGTGGGAGCTGTCGCCAGAGCCGCGGCCCTACCGGAAAATGCTTCGCAGGGTGGCGTGGTGGCGCCACGTGGGCGCAGGTGTCGCCGAGGCTGACGGCCGCCGGAAAGCCCGCAGCCCCACGGGCTGTGGGGCCACGCGAGCGGCTGCCAAAGAGCTTTCCAAGGAGGCACGGCTTTCCCTCCTGGCTCTTCGGGCGTGGGAGATGTCGCCAGAGCTGCGGCCCTACCGGAAAATGCTTCGCAGGCTGGCGCGGCGGAGCCACGTGGGCGCCGGTGTCGCGGAGGCTGACGGCCGCCGGAAAGCCCGCAGCCCCACTTGCTGTGGGGCCACGCGAGCGGCTGCCAAAGAGCTTTCCAAGGAGGCACGGCTTTCCCTCCTGGCTCTTCGGGCGTGGCAGCTGTCGCCAGAGCTGTGGCCCTATCGGAAAATGCTTCGCAGGCTGGCGCGGGGGCGCCACGTGGGCGCTGGTGTCGCCGAGGCTGACGGCCGCCGGAAAGCCCGCAGCCCCACGGGCTGTGGGGCCACGTCAGCGGCTGCCAAAGAGCTTTCCAACGAGGCACGGCTTTCCCTTCTGGCTCTTCGGGCGTGGGAGCTGTCGCCAGAGCCGCGGCCCTACCGGAAAATGCTTCGCAGGCTGGCGCGGCGGCGCCACGTGGGCGCTGGTGTCGCCGAGGCTGATGGCCGCTGGAAAGCCTGCCGCCCCACGGGCTGTGGGGCCACGCGAGCGGCTGCCAAAGAGCTTTCCAAGGAGGCACGGCTTTCCCTCCTGGCTCTTCGGGCGTGGGAGCTGTCGCCAGAGCCGCGGCCCTACCGGAAAATGCTTCATAGGCTGGCGTTACGGCGCCACGTGGTCGCAGGTGTCGCCGAGGCTGACGGCCGCCGGAAAGCCCGCAGCCCCACGGGCTGTGGGGCCACGCGAGCGGCTGCCAAAGAGCTTTCCAACGAGGCACGGCTTTCCCTCCTGGCTCTTCGGGCGTGGGAGCTGTCGCCAGAGCCGCGGCCCTAACGGAAAATGCTTCGTAGGCTGGCGCGGGGGCGCCACGTGGGCGCCGGTGTCGCCGAGGCTGACGGCCGCTGGAAAGCCCGCAGCCCCACGGGCTGTGGGGCCACGCGAGCGGCTGCCAAAGAGCTTTCCAAGGAGGCATGGCTTTCCCTCCTGGCTCTTCGGGCGTGGGAGCTGTCGCCAGAGCCGCGGCCCTACCGGAAAATGCTTCGTAGGCTGGCGTTACGGCGCCACGTGGTCGCAGGTGTCGCCGAGGCTGACGGCCGCCGGAAAGCCCGCAGCCCCACGGGCTGTGGGGCCACGCGAGCGGGTGCCAAAGAGCTTTCCAACGAGGCACGGCTTTCCCTCCTGGCTCTTCGGGTGTGGGAGCTGTCGCCAGAGCCGCGGCCCTACCGGAAAATGCTTTGCAGGCTGGCGCGGGGGCGCCACGTGGGCGCCGGTGTCGCCGAGGCTGACGTCCGCTGGAAAGCCCGCAGCCCCACGGGCTGTGGGGCCACGCGAGCGGCTGCCAAAGAGCTTTCCAGCGAGGCACGGCTTTCCTTCCTGGCTCTTCGGGCGTGGGAGCTGTCGCCAGAGCCGCGGCCCTACCGGAAAATGCTTCGCAGGCTGGCGCGGCGGCGCCACGTGGGCGCCGGTGTCGCCGAGACTGACGGCCGCCGGAAAGCCCGCAGCCCCACGGGCTGTGGGGCCACGCGAGCGGCTGCCAAAGAGCTTTCCAGCGAGGCACGGCTTTCCCTCCTGGCTCTTTGGGCGTGGGAGCTGTCGCCAGAGCCGCGGCCCTACCGGAAAATGCTTCGCAGGCTGGCGTGGCGGCGCCACGTGGGCGCCGGTGTCGCCGAGGCTGATGGCCGCCGGAAAGCCCGCAGCCCCACGGGCTGTGGGGCCACGCGAGCGGCTGCCAAAGAGCTTTCCAAGGAGGCACGGCTTTCCCTCCTGGCTCTTCGGGCGTGGGAGCTGTCGCCAGAGCCGCGGCCCTACCGGAAAATGCTTCGCAGGCTGGCGCGGCGGAGCCACGTGGGCGCCGGTGTCGCCGAGGCTGACGGCCGCTGGAAAGCCCGCAGCCCCACGGGCTGTGGGGCCACGCGAGCGGCTGCCAAAGAGCTTTCCAATGAGGCACGGCTTTCCTTCCTGGCTCTTCGGGCGTGGGAGCTGTCGCCAGAGCTGCGGCCCTATCGGAAAATGCTTCGTAGGCTGGCGTGGCGGCGCCACGTGGGCGCCAGTGTCGCCGAGGCTGATGGCCGCCGGAAAGCCCGCAGCCCCACGGGCTGTGGGGCCACGCGAGCGGCTGCCAAAGAGCTTTCCAAGGAGGCACGGCTTTCCCTCCTGGCTCTTCGGGCGTGGGAGCTGTCGCCAGAGCCGCGGCCCTACCGGAAAATGCTTCGCAGGCTGTCGCGGCGGCGCCATGTGGGCACCGGTGTCGCCGAGACTGACGGCCGCCGGAAAGCCCGCAGCCCCACGGGCTGTGGGGCCACTCGAGCGGCTGCCAAAGAGCTTTCCAACAAGGCACGGCTTTCCCTCCTGGCTCTTCGGGCGTGGGAGCTGTCGCCAGAGCCGCGGCCCTACCGGAAAATGCTTTGCAGGCTGGTGTGGCGGTGCCACGTGGGCGCCGGTGTCGCCGAGACTTACGGCCGCCGGAAAGCCCGCAGCCCCACGGGCTGTGGGACAACGCGAGCGGCTGCCAAAGAGCTTTCCAACAAGGCACGGCTTTCCCTCCTGGCTCTTCGGGCGTGGGAGCTGTCGCCAGAGCCGCGGCCCTACTGGAAAATGCTTCGCAGGCTGGCGTGGCAGCACCACGTGGGCGCCAGTGTCGCCGAGGCTGATGGCCGCCGGAAAGCCCGCAGCCCCACGGGCTGTGGGGCCACGCGAGCGGCTGCCAAAGAGCTTTCCAAGGAGGCACGGCTTTCCCTCCTGGCTCTTCGGGCGTGAGAGCTGTCGCCAGAGCTGCGGCCCTATCGGAAAATGCTTCGCAGGCTGGCGCGGCGGCGCCACGTGGTCGCAGGAGTCGCCGAGGCTGATGGCCGCCGGAAAGCCCGCAGCCCCACGGGCTGTGGGGCCACGCGAGCGGCTGCCAAAGAGGTTTCCAAGGAGGCATGGCTTTCCCTCCTGGCTCTTCGGGCGTGGGAGCTGTCACCAGAGCCGCGGCCCTACCGGAAAATGCTTCGCAGGCTGGTATGGCGGTGCCACGTGGGCGCCGGTGTCGCCGAGGCTGACGGCCGCCGGAAAGCCCGCAGCCCCACGGGCTGTGGGGCCACGCGAGCGGCTGCCAAAGAGCTTTCCAACGAGGCACGGCTTTCCCTCCTGGCTCTTCGGGCGTGGGAGCTGTCGCCAGAGCCGCGGCCCTACCGGAAAATGCTTTGCAGGCTGGTGTGGCGGTGCCACGTGGGCGCCGGTGTCGCCGAGGCTGACGGCCGCCGGAAAGCCCGCAGCCCCACGGGCTGTAGGGCCACGCGAGCGGCTGCCAAAGAGCTTTCCAACGAGGCACGGCTTTCCCTCCTGGCTCTTCGGGCGTGGGAGCTGTCGCCAGAGCCGCGGCCCTATCGGAAAATGCTTCGCAGGCTGGCGTGGCGGCGCCACGTGGGCGCCAGTGTCGCCGAGGCTGATGACCGCCGGAAAGCCCGCAGCCCCACGGGCTGTGGGGCCACGCGAGCGGCTGCCAAAGAGCTTTCCAACGAGGCACGGCTTTCCCTCCTGGCTCTTCGGGCGTGGGGGCTGTCGCCAGAGCCACGGCCCTACCAGAAAATGCTTCGCAGGCTGGCGCGGCGGCGCCACGTGGGCGCTGGTGTCGCCGAGGCTGATGGCCGCTGGAAAGCCTGCCGCCCCACGGGCTGTGGGGCCACGCGAGCGGCTGCCAAAGAGCTTTCCAACGAGGCACGGCTTTCCCTCCTGGCTCTTCGGGCGTGGGAGCTGTCGCCAGAGCCGCGGCCCTACCGGAAAATGCTTCGCAGGCTGGTATGGCGGCGCCACGTGGGCGCCGGTGTCGCCGAGGCTGACGGCCGCCGGAAAGCCCGCAGCCCCACGGGCTGTGGGGCCACAGCAGCGGCTGCCAAAGTGCTTTCCAAGGAGGCACGGCTTTCCCTCCTGGCTCTTCGGGCGTGGGAGCTGTCCCCAGAGCCGCGGCCTTACCGGAAAATGCTTCGAAGGCTGGCGCGGCGGAGCCACGTGGGCGCTGGTGTCGCCGAGGCTGACGGCCGCCGGAAAGCCCGCAGCCCCACGGGCTGTGGGGCCACGCGAGCGGCTGCCAAAGAGCTTTCCAAGGAGGCACGGCTTTCCCTCCTGGCTCTTCGGGCGTGGGAGCTGTCGCCAGAGCCGCGGCCCTACCGGAAAATGCTTCGCAGGGTGGCGTGGTGGCGCCACGTGGGCGCAGGTGTCGCCGAGGCTGACGGCCGCCGGAAAGCCCGCAGCCCCACGGGCTGTGGGGCCACGCGAGCGGCTGCCAAAGAGCTTTCCAAGGAGGCACGGCTTTCCCTCCTGGCTCTTCGGGCGTGGGAGATGTCGCCAGAGCTGCGGCCCTACCGGAAAATGCTTCGCAGGCTGGCGCGGCGGAGCCACGTGGGCGCCGGTGTCGCGGAGGCTGACGGCCGCCGGAAAGCCCGCAGCCCCACTTGCTGTGGGGCCACGCGAGCGGCTGCCAAAGAGCTTTCCAAGGAGGCACGGCTTTCCCTCGTGGCTCTTCGGGCGTGGGAGCTGTCGCTAGAGCCGCGGCCCTACCGGAAAATGCTTCGTAGGCTGGCGTTACGGCGCCACGTGGTCGCAGGTGTCGCCGAGGCTGACGGCCGCCGGAAAGCCCGCAGCCCCACGGGCTGTGGGGCCACGCGAGCGGCTGCTAAAGAGCTTTCCAAGGAGGCACGGCTTTCCCTCCTGGCTCTTCGGGCGTGGGAGCTGTCGCCAGAGCCGCGGCCCTACCGGAAAATGCTTCGCAGGCTGGCGCGGCGGAGCCACGTGGGCGCCGGTGTCGCCGAGGCTGACGGCCGCCGGAAAGCCCGCAGCCCCACGGGCTGTGGGGCCACGCGAGCGGCTGCCAAAGAGCTTTCCAGCGAGGCACGGCTTTCCTTCCTGGCTCTTCGGGCGTGGGAGCTGTCGCCAGAGCTGCGGCCCTATCGGAAAATGCTTCGTAGGCTGGCGTGGCGGCGCCACGTGGGCGCCAGTGTCGCCGAGGCTGATGGCCGCCGGAAAGCCCGCAGGCCCACGGGCTGTGGGGCCACGCGAGCGGCTGCCAAAGAGCTTTCCAACGAGGCACGGCTTTCCCTCCTGGCTCTTCGGGCGTGGGAGCTGTCGCCAGAGCCGCGGCCCTACCGGAAAATGCTTCGCAGGCTGGTGTGGCGGTGCCACGTGGGCGCCGGTGTCGCCGAGACTAACGGCCGCCGGAAAGCCCGCAGCCCCACGGGCTGTGGGGCCACGCGAGCGGCTGCCAAAGAGCTTTCCAAGGAGGCACGGCTTTCCCTCCTGGCTCTTCGGGCGTGGGAGCTGTCGCCAGAGCTGCGGCCCTACCGGAAAATGCTTTGCAGGCTGGCGTGGCGGTGCCACGTGGGCGCCGGTATCGCCGAGACTGACGGCCGCCGGAAAGCCCGCAGCCCCACGGGCTGTGGGGCCACGCGAGCGGCTGCCAAAGAGCTTTCCAACGAGGCACGGCTTTCCCTCCTGGCTCTTCGGGCGTGGCAGCTGTCGCCAGAGCTGCGGCCCTATCGGAAAATGCTTCGCAGGCTGGCGCGGGGGCGCCACGTGGGCGCTGGTGTCGCCGAGGCTGACGGCCGCCGGAAAGCCCGCAGCCCCACGGGCTGTGGGGCCACGTCAGCGGCTGCCAAAGAGCTTTCCAACGAGGCACGGCTTTCCCTTCTGGCTCTTCGGGCGTGGGAGCTGTCGCCAGAGACGCGGCCCTACCGGAAAATGCTTGGCAGGCTGGCGCGGCGGCGCCACGTGGGCGCTGGTGTCGCCGAGGCTGATGGCCGCTGGAAAGCCTGCCGCCCCACGGGCTGTGGGGCCACGCGAGCGGCTGCCAAAGAGCTTTCCAAGGAGGCACGGCTTTCCCTCCTGGCTCTTCGGGCGTGGGAGCTGTCGCCAGAGCCGCGGCCCTACCGGAAAATGCTTCGTAGGCTGGCGTTACGGCGCCACGTGGTCGCAGGTGTCGCCGAGGCTGACGGCCGCCGGAAAGCCCGCAGCCCCACGGGCTGTGGGGCCACGCGAGCGGCTGCCAAAGAGCTTTCCAACGAGGCACGGCTTTCCCTCCTGGCTCTTCGGGCGTGGGAGCTGTCGCCAGAGCCGCGGCCCTACCAAAAAATGCTTCGTAGGCTGGCGCGGGGGCGCCACGTGGGCGCCGGTGTCGCCGAGGCTGACGGCCGCTGGAAAGCCCGCAGCCCCACGGGCTGTGGGGCCACGCGAGCGGCTGCCAAAGAGCTTTCCAAGGAGGCACGGCTTTCCCTCCTGGCTCTTCGGGCGTGGGAGCTGTCGCCAGAGCCGCGGCCCTACCGGAAAATGCTTCGCAGGCTGGCGCGGCGGCGCCACGTGGTTGCCGGTGTCGCCGAGGCTGACGGCCGACGGAAAGCCCGCAGCCCCACGGGCTGTGGGGCCACGCGAGCGGCTGCCAAAGAGCTTTCCAGCGAGGCACGGCTTTCCTTCCTGGATCTTCGGGCGTGGGAGCTGTCGCCAGAGCTGCGGCCCTATCGGAAAATGCTTCGTAGGCTGGCGTGGCGGCGCCACGTGGTCGCCAGTGTCGCCGAGACTGAAGGCCGCCGGAAAGCCCGCAGCCCCACGGGCTGTGGGGCCACGCGAGCGGCTGCCAAAGAGCTTTCCAACGAGGCACGGCTTTCCCTCCTGGCTCTTCGGGCATGGGAGCTGTCGCCAGAGCCGCGGCCCTACCGGAAAATGCTTCGCAGGCTGGTATGGCGGTGCCACGTGGGCGCCGGTGTCGCCGAGACTGACGGCCGCCGGAAAGCCTGCAGCCCCACGGGCTGTGGGTCCACGCGAGCGGCTGCCAAAGAGCTTTCCAATGAGGCACGGCTTTCCCTCGTGGCTCTTCGGGCGTGGGAGCTGTCGCCAGAGCCGCGGCCCTACCGGAAAATGCTTTGCAGGCTGGTGTGGCGGTGCCACGTGGGCGCCGGTGTCGCCGAGACTGACGGCCGCCGGAAAGCCCGCAGCCCCACGGGCTGTGGGGCCACGCGAGCGGCTGCCAAAGAGCTTTCCAACGAGGCACGGCTTTCCCTCCTGGCTCTTCGGGCGTGGGAGCTGTCGCCAGAGCCGCGGCCCTACCGGAAAATGCTTCGCAGGCTGGCGCGGCGGCGCCACGTGGGCTCCGGTGTCGCCGAGGCTGACGGCCGCCGGAAAGCCCGCAGCCCCACGGGCTGTGGGGCCACGCGAGCGGCTGCCAAAGAGCTTTCCAAGGAGGCACGGCTTTCCCTCCTGGCTCTTCGGGTGTGGGAGCTGTCGCCAGAGCCGCGGCCCTACCGGAAAATGCTTCGCAGGCTGGTGTGGCGGTGCCACGTGGGCGCCGGTGTCGCCGAGACTGACGGCCGCCGGAAAGCCCGCAGCCCCACGGGCTGTGGGGCCACGCGAGCGGCTGCCAAAGAGCTTTCCAATGAGGCACGGCTTTCCCTCCTGGCTCTTCGGGCATGGGAGCTGTCTCCAGAGCCGCGGCCCTAGCGGAAAATGCTTCGCAGGCTGGCGCGGCGGCGCCACGTGGGCTCCGGTGTCGCCGAGGCTGACGGCCGCCGGAAAGCCCGCAGCCCCACGGGCTGTGGGGCCACGCGAGCGGCTGCCAAAGAGCTTTCCAGCGAGGCACGGCTTTCCTTCCTGGCTCTTCGGGCGTGGGAGCTGTCGCCAGAGCTGTGGCCCTATCGGAAAATGCTTCGTAGGCTGGCGTGGCGGCGCCACGTGGGCGCCAGTGTCGCCGAGGCTGATGGCCGCCGGAAAGCCCGCAGCCCCACGGGCTGTGGGGCCACGCGAGCGCCTGCCAAAGAGCTTTCCAAGGAGGCACGGCTTTCCCTCCTGGCTCTTCGGGCGTGGGAGCTGTCGCCAGAGCCGCGGCCCTACCGGAAAATGCTTCGCAGGCTGGTATGGCGGTGCCACGTGGGCGCCGGTGTCGCCGAGACTGACGGCCGCCGGAAAGCCTGCAGCCCCACGGGCTGTGGGGCCACGCGAGCGGCTGCCAAAGAGATTTCCAATGAGGCACGGCTTTCCCTCCTGGCTCTTCGGGCGTGGGAGCTGTCGCCAGAGCCGCGGCCCTACCGGAAAATGCTTTGCAGGCTGGCATGGCGGTGCCACGTGGGCGCCGGTGTCACCGAGACTGACGGCCGCCGGAAAGCCCGCAGCCCCACGGGCTGTGGGGCCACGCGAGCGGCTGCCAAAGAGCTTTCCAAGCAGGCACGGCTTTCCCTCCTGGCTCTTCGGGCGTGGGAGCTGTCGCCAGAGCTGCGGCCCTATCGGAAAATGCTTCGTAGGCTGGCGTGGCGGCGCCACGTGGGCGCCAGTGTCGCCGACGCTGATGGCCGCCGGAAAGCCCGCAGCCCCACGGGCTGTGGGGCCACGCGAGCGGCTGCCAAAGAGCTTTCCAAGGAGGCACGGCTTTCCCTCCTGGCTCTTCGGGCGTGGGAGCTGTCGCCAGAGCCGCGGCCCTACCGGAAAATGCTTCGCAGGCTGGTATGGCGCTGCCACGTGGGCGCCGGTGTCGCCGAGGCTGACGGCCGCCGGAAAGCCCGCAGCCCCACGGGCTGTGGGGCCACGCGAGCGGCTGCCAAAGAGCTTTCCAACGAGGCACGGCTTTCCCTCCTGGCTCTTCGGGCGTGGGAGCTGTCGCCAGAGCCGCGGCCCTACCGGAAAATGCTTCGCAGGCTGGCGCGGCGGCGCCACGTGGGCTCCGGTGTCGCCGAGGCTGACGGCCGCCGGAAAGCCCGCAGCCCCACGGGCTGTGGGGCCACGCGAGCGGCTGCCAAAGAGCTTTCCAAGGAGGCACGGCTTTCCCTCCTGGCTCTTCGGGAGTGGGAGCTGTCGCCAGAGCCGCGGCCCTACCGGAAAATGCTTCGCAGGCTGGTGTGGCGGTGCCACGTGGGCGCCGGTGTCGCCGAGACTGACGGCCACCGGAAAGCCCGCAGCCCCACGGGCTGTGGGGCCACGCGAGCGGCTGCCAAAGAGCTTTCCAATGAGGCACGGCTTTCCCTCCTGGCTCTTCGGGCATGGGAGCTGTTTCCAGAGCCGCGGCCCTAGCGGAAAATGCTTCGCAGGCTGGCGCGGCGGCGCCACGTGGGCTCCGGTGTCGCCGAGGCTGACGGCCGCCGGAAAGCCCGCAGCCCCACGGGCTGTGGGTCCACGCGAGCGGCTGCCAAAGAGCTTTCCAGCGAGGCACGGCTTTCCTTCCTGGCTCTTCGGGCGTGGGAGCTGTCGCCAGAGCTGTGGCCCTATCGGAAAATGCTTCGCAGGCTGGTGCGGCGGCGCCACGTGGGCGCCGGTGTCGCCGAGGCTGACGGCCGCCGGAAAGCCCGCAGCCCCACGGGCTGTGGGGCCACGCGAGCGGCTGCCAAAGAGCTTTCCAAGGAGGCACGGCTTTCCCTCCTGGCTCTTCGGGCGTGGGAGCTGTCGCCAGAGCCGCGGCCCTACCGGAAAATGCTTCGCAGGCTGGTATGGCGGTGCCACGTGGGCGCCGGTGTCGCCGAGACTGACGGCCGCCGGAAAGCCTGCAGCCCCACGGGCTGTGGGGCCACGCGAGCGGCTGCCAAAGAGATTTCCAATGAGGCACGGCTTTCCCTCCTGGCTCTTCGGGCGTGGGAGCTGTCGCCAGAGCCGCGGCCCTACCGGAAAATGCTTTGCAGGCTGGCATGGCGGTGCCACGTGGGCGCCGGTGTCGCCGAGACTGACGGCCGCCGGAAAGCCCGCAGCCCCACGGGCTGTGGGGCCACGCGAGCGGCTGCCAAAGAGCTTTCCAAGCAGGCACGGCTTTCCCTCCTGGCTCTTCGGGCGTGGGAGCTGTCGCCAGAGCTGCGGCCCTATCGGAAAATGCTTCGTAGGCTGGCGTGGCGGCGCCACGTGGGCGCCAGTGTCGCCGAGGCTGATGGCCGCCGGAAAGCCCGCAGCCCCACGGGCTGTGGGGCCACGCGAGCGGCTGCCAAAGAGCTTTCCAAGGAGGCACGGCTTTCCCTCCTGGCTCTTCGGGCGTGGGAGCTGTCGCCAGAGCCGCGGCCCTACCGGAAAATGCTTTGCAGGCTGGTGTGGCGGTGCCACGTGGGCGCCGGTGTCGCCGAGACTGACGGCCGCCGGAAAGCCCGCAGCCCCACGGGCTGTGGGGCCACGCGAGCGGCTGCCAAAGAGCTTTCCAACGAGGCACGGCTTTCCCTCCTGGCTCTTCGGGCGTGGGAGCTGTCGCCAGAGCCGCGGCCCTACCGGAAAATGCTTCGCAGGCTGGCGCGGCGGCGCCACGTGGGCTCCGGTGTCGCCGAGGCTGACGGCCGCCGGAAAGCCCGCAGCCCCACGGGCTGTGGGGCCACGCGAGCGGCTGCCAAAGAGCTTTCCAATGAGGCACGGCTTTCCCTCCTGGCTCTTCGGGCATGGGAGCTGTCTCCAGAGCCGCGGCCCTAGCGGAAAATGCTTCGCAGGCTGGCGCGGCGGCGCCACGTGGGCTCCGGTGTCGCCGAGGCTGACGGCCGCCGGAAAGCCCGCAGCCCCACGGGCTGTGGGGCCACGCGAGCGGCTGCCAAAGAGCTTTCCAGCGAGGCACGGCTTTCCTTCCTGGCTCTTTGGGCGTGGGAGCTGTCGCCAGAGCTGTGGCCCTATCGGAAAATGCTTCGTAGGCTGGCGTGGCGGCGCCACGTGGGCGCCAGTGTCGCCGAGGCTGATGGCCGCCGGAAAGCCCGCAGCCCCACGGGCTGTGGGGCCACGCGAGCGCCTGCCAAAGAGCTTTCCAACGAGGCACGGCTTTCCCTCCTGGCTCTTCGGGCGTGGGAGCTGTCGCCAGAGCCGCGGCCCTACCGGAAAATGCTTCGCAGGCTGGTATGGCGGTGCCACGTGGGCGCCGGTGTCGCCGAGACTGACGGCCGCCGGAAAGCCTGCAGCCCCACGGGCTGTGGGGCCACGCGAGCGGCTGCCAAAGAGATTTCCAATGAGGCACGGCTTTCCCTCCTGGCTCTTCGGGCGTGGGAGCTGTCGCCAGAGCCGCGGCCCTACCGGAAAATGCTTTGCAGGCTGGCATGGCGGTGCCACGTGGGCGCCGGTGTCGCCGAGACTGACGGCCGCCGGAAAGCCCGCAGCCCCACGGGCTGTGGGGCCACGCGAGCGGCTGCCAAAGAGCTTTCCAAGCAGGCACGGCTTTCCCTCCTGGCTCTTCGGGCGTGGGAGCTGTCGCCAGAGCTGCGGCCCTATCGGAAAATGCTTCGTAGGCTGGCGTGGCGGCGCCACGTGGGCGCCAGTGTCGCCGAGGCTGATGGCCGCCGGAAAGCCCGCAGCCCCACGGGCTGTGGGGCCACGCGAGCGGCTGCCAAAGAGCTTTCCAAGGAGGCACGGCTTTCCCTCCTGGCTCTTCGGGCGTGGGAGCTGTCGCCAGAGCCGCGGCCCTACCGGAAAATGCTTTGCAGGCTGGTGTGGCGGTGCCACGTGGGCGCCGGTGTCGCCGAGACTGACGGCCGCCGGAAAGCCCGCAGCCCCACGGGCTGTGGGGCCACGCGAGCGGCTGCCAAAGAGCTTTCCAACGAGGCACGGCTTTCCCTCCTGGCTCTTCGGGCGTGGGAGCTGTCGCCAGAGCCGCGGCCCTACCGGAAAATGCTTCGCAGGCTGGCGCGGCGGCGCCACGTGGGCTCCGGTGTCGCCGAGGCTGACGGCCGCCGGAAAGCCCGCAGCCCCACGGGCTGTGGGGCCACGCGAGCGGCTGCCAAAGAGCTTTCCAATGAGGCACGGCTTTCCCTCCTGGCTCTTCGGGCATGGGAGCTGTCTCCAGAGCCGCGGCCCTAGCGGAAAATGCTTCGCAGGCTGGCGCGGCGGCGCCACGTGGGCTCCGGTGTCGCCGAGGCTGACGGCCGCCGGAAAGCCCGCAGCCCCACGGGCTGTGGGGCCACGCGAGCGGCTGCCAAAGAGCTTTCCAGCGAGGCACGGCTTTCCTTCCTGGCTCTTCGGGCGTGGGAGCTGTCGCCAGAGCTGTGGCCCTATCGGAAAATGCTTCGTAGGCTGGCGTGGCGGCGCCACGTGGGCGCCAGTGTCGCCGAGGCTGATGGCCGCCGGAAAGCCCGCAGCCCCACGGGCTGTGGGGCCACGCGAGCGGCTGCCAAAGAGCTTTCCAAGGAGGCACGGCTTTCCCTCCTGGCTCTTCGGGCGTGGGAGCTGTCGCCAGAGCCGCGGCCCTACCGGAAAATGCTTCGCAGGCTGGTATGGCGGTGCCACGTGGGCGCCGGTGTCGCCGAGACTGACGGCCGCCGGAAAGCCTGCAGCCCCACGGGCTGTGGGGCCACGCGAGCGGCTGCCAAAGAGATTTCCAATGAGGCACGGCTTTCCCTCCTGGCTCTTCGGGCGTGGGAGCTGTCGCCAGAGCTGCGGCCCTATCGGAAAATGCTTCGTAGGCTGGCGTGGCGGCGCCACGTGGGCGCCAGTGTCGCCGACGCTGATGGCCGCCGGAAAGCCCGCAGCCCCACGGGCTGTGGGGCCACGCGAGCGGCTGCCAAAGAGCTTTCCAAGGAGGCACGGCTTTCCCTCCTGGCTCTTCGGGCGTGGGAGCTGTCGCCAGAGCCGCGGCCCTACCGGAAAATGCTTCGCAGGCTGGTATGGCGCTGCCACGTGGGCGCCGGTGTCGCCGAGGCTGATGGCCGCCGGAAAGCCCGCAGCCCCACGGGCTGTGGGGCCACGCGAGCGGCTGCCAAAGAGCTTTCCAAGGAGGCACGGCTTTCCCTCCTGGCTCTTCGGGCGTGGGAGCTGTCGCCAGAGCCGCGGCCCTACCGGAAAATGCTTCGCAGGCTGGTGTGGCGGTGCCACGTGGGCGCCGGTGTCGCCGAGACTGACGGCCGCCGGAAAGCCCGCAGCCCCACGGGCTGTGGGGCCACGCGAGCGGCTGCCAAAGAGCTTTCCAATGAGGCACGGCTTTCCCTCCTGGCTCTTCGGGCATGGGAGCTGTCTCCAGAGCCGCGGCCCTAGCGGAAAATGCTTCGCAGGCTGGCGCGGCGGCGCCACGTGGGCTCCGGTGTCGCCGAGGCTGACGGCCGCCGGAAAGCCCGCAGCCCCACGGGCTGTGGGTCCACGCGAGCGGCTGCCAAAGAGCTTTCCAGCGAGGCACGGCTTTCCTTCCTGGCTCTTCGGGCGTGGGAGCTGTCGCCAGAGCTGTGGCCCTATCGGAAAATGCTTCGCAGGCTGGTGCGGCGGCGCCACGTGGGCGCCGGTGTCGCCGAGGCTGACGGCCGCCGGAAAGCCCGCAGCCCCACGGGCTGTGGGGCCACGCGAGCGGCTGCCAAAGAGCTTTCCAAGGAGGCACGGCTTTCCCTCCTGGCTCTTCGGGCGTGGGAGCTGTCGCCAGAGCCGCGGCCCTACCGGAAAATGCTTCGCAGGCTGGTATGGCGGTGCCACGTGGGCGCCGGTGTCGCCGAGACTGACGGCCGCCGGAAAGCCTGCAGCCCCACGGGCTGTGGGGCCACGCGAGCGGCTGCCAAAGAGATTTCCAATGAGGCACGGCTTTCCCTCCTGGCTCTTCGGGCGTGGGAGCTGTCGCCAGAGCCGCGGCCCTACCGGAAAATGCTTTGCAGGCTGGCATGGCGGTGCCACGTGGGCGCCGGTGTCGCCGAGACTGACGGCCGCCGGAAAGCCCGCAGCCCCACGGGCTGTGGGGCCACGCGAGCGGCTGCCAAAGAGCTTTCCAAGCAGGCACGGCTTTCCCTCCTGGCTCTTCGGGCGTGGGAGCTGTCGCCAGAGCTGCGGCCCTATCGGAAAATGCTTCGTAGGCTGGCGTGGCGGCGCCACGTGGGCGCCAGTGTCGCCGAGGCTGATGGCCGCCGGAAAGCCCGCAGCCCCACGGGCTGTGGGGCCACGCGAGCGGCTGCCAAAGAGCTTTCCAAGGAGGCACGGCTTTCCCTCCTGGCTCTTCGGGCGTGGGAGCTGTCGCCAGAGCCGCGGCCCTACCGGAAAATGCTTCGCAGGCTGGTATGGCGCTGCCACGTGGGCGCCGGTGTCGCCGAGGCTGACGGCCGCCGGAAAGCCCGCAGCCCCACGGGCTGTGGGGCCACGCGAGCGGCTGCCAAAGAGCTTTCCAATGAGGCACGGCTTTCCCTCCTGGCTCTTCGGGCGTGGGAGCTGTCGCCAGAGCCGCGGCCCTACCGGAAAATGCTTTGCAGGCTGGTGTGGCGGTGCCACGTGGGCGCCGGTGTCGCTGAGGCTGATGGCCGCCGGAAAGCCCGCAGCCCCACGGGCTGTGGGGCCACGCGAGCGGCTGCCAAAGAGCTTTCCAAGGAGGCACGGCTTTCCCTCCTGGCTCTTCGGGCGTGGGAGCTGTCGCCAGAGCTGCGGCCCTATCGGAAAATGCTTCGCAGGCTGGCGCGGCGGCGCCACGTGGTCGCAGGTGTCGCCGAGGCTGATGGCCGTCGGAAAGCCCGCAGCCCCACGGGCTGTGGGGCCACGCGAGCGGCTGCCAAAGAGCTTTCCAAGGAGGCACGGCTTTCCCTCCTGGCTCTTCGGGCGTGGGAGCTGTCGCCAGAGCCGCGGCCCTACCGGAAAATGCTTCGCAGGCTGGTGTGGCGGTTCCACGTGGGCGCCGGTGTCGCCGAGGCTGACGGCCGCCGGAAAGCCCGCAGCCCCACGGGCTGTGGGGCCACGCGAGCGGCTGCCAAAGAGCTTTCCAAGGAGGCACGGCTTTCCCTCCTGGCTCTTCGGGCGTGGGAGCTGTCGCCAGAGCCGCGGCCCTACCGGAAAATGCTTCGCAGGCTGGTATGGCGGTGCCACGTGGGCGCCGGTGTCGCCGAGACTGACGGCCGCCGGAAAGCCTGCAGCCCCACGGGCTGTGGGGCCACGCGAGCGGCTGCCAAAGAGATTTCCAATGAGGCACGGCTTTCCCTCCTGGCTCTTCGGGCGTGGGAGCTGTCGCCAGAGCCGCGGCCCTACCGGAAAATGCTTTGCAGGCTGGCATGGCGGTGCCACGTGGGCGCCGGTGTCGCCGAGACTGACGGCCGCCGGAAAGCCCGCAGCCCCACGGGCTGTGGGGCCACGCGAGCGGCTGCCAAAGAGCTTTCCAAGCAGGCACGGCTTTCCCTCCTGGCTCTTCGGGCGTGGGAGCTGTCGCCAGAGCTGCGGCCCTATCGGAAAATGCTTCGTAGGCTGGCGTGGCGGCGCCACGTGGGCGCCAGTGTCGCCGAGGCTGAGGGCCGCCGGAAAGCCCGCAGCCCCACGGGCTGTGGGGCCACGCGAGCGGCTGCCAAAGAGCTTTCCAAGGAGGCACGGCTTTCCCTCCTGGCTCTTCGGCCGTGGGAGCTGTCGCCAGAGCCGCGGCCCTACCGGAAAATGCTTCGCAGGCTGGTATGGCGCTGCCACGTGGTCGCCGGTGTCGCCGAGGCTGACGGCCGCTGGAAAGCCCGCAGCCCCACGGGCTGTGGGGCCACGCGAGCGGCTGCCAAAGAGCTTTCCAACGAGGCACGGCTTTCCCTCCTGGCTCTTCGGGCGTGGGAGCTGTCGCCAGAGCCGCGGCCCTACCGGAAAATGCTTCGCAGGCTGGCGCGGCGGCGCCACGTGGGCGCCGGTGTCGCCGAGGCTGACGGCCGCCGGAAAGCCCGCAGCCCCACGGGCTGTGGGGCCACGCGAGCGGCTGCCAAAGAGCTTTCCAAGGAGGCACGGCTTTCCCTCCTGGCTCTTCGGGAGTGGGAGCTGTCGCCAGAGCCGCGGCCCTACCGGAAAATGCTTCGCAGGCTGGTGTGGCGGTGCCACGTGGGCGCCGGTGTCGCCGAGACTGACGGCCGCCGGAAAGCCTGCAGCCCCACGGGCTGTGGGGCCACGCGAGCGGCTGCCAAAGAGCTTTCCAATGAGGCACGGCTTTCCCTCCTGGCTCTTCGGGCATGGGAGCTGTCTCCAGAGCCGCGGCCCTAGCGGAAAATGCTTCGCAGGCTGGCGCGGCGGCGCCACGTGGGCTCCGGTGTCGCCGAGGCTGACGGCCGCCGGAAAGCCCGCAGCCCCACGGGCTGTGGGGCCACGCGAGCGGCTGCCAAAGAGCTTTCCAGCGAGGCACGGCTTTCCTTCCTGGCTCTTCGGGCGTGGGAGCTGTCGCCAGAGCTGTGGCCCTATCGGAAAATGCTTCGTAGGCTGGCGTGGCGGCGCCACGTGGGCGCCAGTGTCGCCGAGGCTGATGGCCGCCGGAAAGCCCGCAGCCCCACGGGCTGTGGGGCCACGCGAGCGGCTGCCAAAGAGCTTTCCAAGGAGGCACGGCTTTCCCTCCTGGCTCTTCGGGCGTGGGAGCTGTCGCCAGAGCCGCGGCCCTACCGGAAAATGCTTCGCAGGCTGGTATGGCGGTGCCACGTGGGCGCCGGTGTCGCCGAGACTGACGGCCGCCGGAAAGCCTGCAGCCCCACGGGCTGTGGGGCCACGCGAGCGGCTGCCAAAGAGATTTCCAATGAGGCACGGCTTTCCCTCCTGGCTCTTCGGGCGTGGGAGCTGTCGCCAGAGCCGCGGCCCTACCGGAAAATGCTTTGCAGGCTGGCATGGCGGTGCCACGTGGGCGCCGGTGTCGCCGAGACTGACGGCCGCCGGAAAGCCCGCAGCCCCACGGGCTGTGGGGCCACGCGAGCGGCTGCCAAAGAGCTTTCCAAGCAGGCACGGCTTTCCCTCCTGGCTCTTCGGGCGTGGGAGCTGTCGCCAGAGCTGCGGCCCTATCGGAAAATGCTTCGTAGGCTGGCGTGGCGGCGCCACGTGGGCGCCAGTGTCGCCGAGGCTGATGGCCGCCGGAAAGCCCGCAGCCCCACGGGCTGTGGGGCCACGCGAGCGGCTGCCAAAGAGCTTTCCAAGGAGGCACGGCTTTCCCTCCTGGCTCTTCGGGCGTGGGAGCTGTCGCCAGAGCCGCGGCCCTACCGGAAAATGCTTCGCAGGCTGGTATGGCGGTGCCACGTGGGCGCCGGTGTCGCCGAGGCTGACGGCCGCCGGAAAGCCCGCAGCCCCACGGGCTGTGGGGCCACGCGAGCGGCTGCCAAAGAGCTTTCCAATGAGGCACGGCTTTCCCTCCTGGCTCTTCGGGCGTGGGAGCTGTCGCCAGAGCCGCGGCCCTACCGGAAAATGCTTTGCAGGCTGGTGTGGCGGTGCCACGTGGGCGCCGGTGTCGCTGAGGCTGACGGCCGCCGGAAAGCCCGCAGCCCCACGGGCTGTGGGGCCACGCGAGCGGCTGCCAAAGAGCTTTCCAACGAGGCACGGCTTTCCCTCCTGGCTCTTCGGGCGTGGGAGCTGTCGCCAGAGCTGCGGCCCTATCGGAAAATGCTTCGCAGGCTGGCGCGGCGGCGCCAGGTGGTCGCAGGTGTCGCCGAGGCTGATGGCCGCCGGAAAGCCCGCAGCCCCACGGGCTGTGGGGCCACGCGAGCGGCTGCCAAAGAGCTTTCCAACGAGGCATGGCTTTCCCTCCTGGCTCTTCGGGCGTGGGAGCTGTCGCCAGAGACGCGGCCCTACCGGAAAATGCTTCGCAGGCTGGTGCGGCGGCGCCACGTGGGCGCCGGTGTCGCCGAGGCTGACGGCCGCCGGAAAGCCCGCAGCCCCACGGGCTGTGGGGCCACGCGAGCGGCTGCCAAAGAGCTTTCCAAGGAGGCACGGCTTTCCCTCCTGGCTCTTCGGGCGTGGGAGCTGTCGCCAGAGCCGCGGCCCTACCGGAAAATGCTTCGCAGGCTGGTGTGGCGGTTCCACGTGGGCGCCGGTGTCGCCGAGGCTGACGGCCGCCGGAAAGCCCGCAGCCCCACGGGCTGTGGGGCCACGCGAGCGGCTGCCAAAGAGCTTTCCAGCGAGGCATGGCTTTCCCTCCTGGCTCTTCGGACGTGGGAGTTGTCGCCAGAGCCGCGGCCCTACTGGAAAATGCTTCGTAGGCTGGCGCGGCGGCACCACGTGGGCACCGGTGTCGCCGAGGCTGACGGCCGCCGGAAAGCCCGCAGCCCCACGGGCTGTAGGGCCACGCCAGCGGCTGCCAAAGAGCTTTCCAACGAGGCACGGCTTTCCCTCCTGGCTCTTCGGGCGTGGGAGCTGTCGCCAGAGCCGCGGCCCTACCGGAAAATGCTTTGCAGGCTGGTGCGGCGGCGCCACGTGGGCTCCGGTGTCGCCGAGGCTGACGGCCGCCGGAAAGCCCGCAGCCCCACGGGCTGTGGGGCCACGCGAGCGGGCTGCCAAAGAGCTTTCCAGCGAGGCACGGCTTTCCTTCCTGGCTCTTCGGGCGTGGGAGCTGTCGCCAGAGCTGTGGCCCTATCGGAAAATGCTTCGTAGGCTGGCGTGGCGGCGCCACGTGGTCGCAGGTGTCGCCGAGGCTGACGGCCGCCAGAAAGCCCGCAGCCCCACGGGCTGTGGGGCCACGCGAGCGGCTGCCAAAGAGCTTTCCAACGAGGCACGGCTTTCCCTCCTGGCTCTTCGGGCGTGGGAGCTGTCGCCAGAGCTGCGGCCCTATCGGAAAATGCTTCGCAGGCTGGCGCGGCGGCGCCACGTGGTCGCAGGTGTCGCCGAGGCTGACGGCCGCCGGAAAGCCCGCAGCCCCACGGGCTGTGGGGCCACGCGAGCGGCTGCCAAAGAGCTTTCCAACGAGGCACGGCTTTCCCTCCTGGCTCTTCGGGCGTGGGAGCTGTCGCCAGAGCCGCGGCCCTATCGGAAAATGCTTCGCAGGCTGGCGTGGCGGCGCCACGTGGGCGCCAGTGTCGCCGAGGCTGACGGCCGCCGGAAAGCCCGCAGCCCCACGGGCTGTGGGGCCACGCGAGCGGCTGCCAAAGAGCTTTCCAAGGAGGCACGGCTTTCCCTCCTGGCTCTTCGGGCGTGGGAGCTGTCGCCAGAACCGCGGCCCTACCGGAAAATGCTTCGCAGGCTGGCGCGGGGGCGCCACGTGGGCGCCGGTGTCGCTGAGGCTGACGGCCGCCGGAAAGCCCGCAGCCCCACGGGCTGTGGGGCCACGCGAGCGGCTGCCAAAGAGCTTTCCAACGAGGCATGGCTTTCCCTCCTGGCTCTTCGGGCGTGGGAGCTGTCTCCAGAGCCGCGGCCCTACCGGAAAATGCTTCGCAGGATGGTACGGCAGCGCCACGTGGGCGCCGGTGTCGCCGAGACTGACGGCCGCCGGAAAGCCCACAGCCCCAGGGGCTGTGGGGCCACGCGAGCGGCTGCCAAAGAGCTTTCCAACGAGGCACGGCTTTCCCTCCTGGCTCTTCGGGCGTGGGAGCTGTCGCCAGAGCTGCGGCCCTATCGGAAAATGCTTCGTAGGCTGGCGTGGCGGCGCCACGTGGGCGCCAGTGTCGCCGAGGCTGATGGCCGCCGGAAAGCCCGCAGCCCCACGGGCTGTGGGGCCACGCGAGCGGCTGCCAAAGAGCTTTCCAAGGAGGCACGGCTTTCCCTCCTGGCTCTTCGGGCGTGGGAGCTGTCGCCAGAGCCGCGGCCCTACCGGAAAATGCTTCGCAGGCTGGTATGGCGGCGCCACGTGGGCGCCGGTGTTGCCGAGGCTGATGGCCGCCGGAAAGCCCGCAGCCCCACGGGCTGTGGGGCCACGCGAGCGGCTGCCAAAGAGCTTTCCAACGAGGCATGGCTTTCCCTCCTGGCTCTTCGGGCGTGGGAGCTGTCGCCAGAGCCGCGGCCCTACCGGAAAATGCTTCGCAGGCTGGCCTGGCGGTGCCACGTGGGCGCCGGTGTCGCCGAGACTGAAGGCCGCCGGAAAGCCCGCAGCCCCACGGGCTGTGGGGCCACGCGAGCGGCTGCCAAAGAGCTTTCCAACGAGGCACGGCTTTCCCTCCTGGCTCTTCGGGCGTGGGAGCTGTCGCCAGAGCTGCGGCCCTATCGGAAAATGCTTCGTAGGCTGGCGTGGCGGCGCCACGTGGGCGCCAGTGTCGCCGAGGCTGATGGCCGCCGGAAAGCCCGCAGCCCCACGGGCTGTGGGGCCACGCGAGCGGCTGCCAAAGAGCTTTCCAAGGAGGCACGGCTTTCCCTCCTGGCTCTTCGGGCGTGGGAGCTGTCGCCAGAGCCGCGGCCCTACCGGAAAATGCTTCGCAGGCTGGTATGGCGGCGCCACGTGGGCGCCGGTGTCGCCGAGGCTGACGGCCGCCGGAAAGCCCGCAGCCCCACGGGCTGTGGGGCCACGCGAGCGGCTGCCAAAGAGCTTTCCAATGAGGCACGGCTTTCCCTCCTGGCTCTTCGGGCGTGGGAGCTGTCGCCAGAGCCGCGGCCCTACCGGAAAATGCTTTGCAGGCTGGTGTGGCGGTGCCACGTGGGCGCCGGTGTCGCCGAGGCTGACGGCCGCCGGAAAGCCCGCAGCCCCACGGGCTGTGGGGCCACGCGAGCGGCTGCCAAAGAGCTTTCCAATGAGGCACGGCTTTCCCTCCTGGCTCTTCGGGCATGGGAGCTGTCTCCAGAGCCGCGGCCCTAGCGGAAAATGCTTCGCAGGCTGGCGCGGCGGCGCCACGTGGGCTCCGGTGTCGCCGAGGCTGACGGCCGCCGGAAAGCCCGCAGCCCCACGGGCTGTGGTGCCACGCGAGCGGCTGCCAAAGAGCTTTCCAGCGAGGCACGGCTTTCCTTCCTGGCTCTTCGGGCGTGGGAGCTGTCGCCAGAGCTGTGGCCCTATCGGAAAATGCTTCGTAGGCTGGCGTGGCGGCGCCACGTGGGCGCCAGTGTCGCCGAGGCTGATGGCCGCCGGAAAGCCCGCAGCCCCACGGGCTGTGGGGCCACGCGAGCGGCTGCCAAAGAGCTTTCCAAGGAGGCACGGCTTTCCCTCCTGGCTCTTCGGGCGTGGGAGCTGTCGCCAGAGCCGCGGCCCTACCGGAAAATGCTTCGCAGGCAGGTATGGCGGTGCCACGTGGGCGCCGGTGTCGCCGAGACTGACGGCCGCCGGAAAGCCTGCAGCCCCACGGGCTGTGGGGCCACGCGAGCGGCTGCCAAAGAGATTTCCAATGAGGCACGGCTTTCCCTCCTGGCTCTTCGGGCGTGGGAGCTGTCGCCAGAGCCGCGGCCCTACCGGAAAATGCATTGCAGGCTGGCATGGCGGTGCCACGTGGGCGCCGGTGTCGCCGAGACTGACGGCCGCCGGAAAGCCCGCAGCCCCACGGGCTGTGGGGCCACGCGAGCGGCTGCCAAAGAGCTTTCCAACGAGGCACGGCTTTCCCTCCTGGCTCTTCGGGCGTGGGAGCTGTCGCCAGAGCTGCGGCCCTATCGGAAAATGCTTCGCAGGCTGGCGCGGCGGCGGCACGTGGTCGCAGGTGTCGCCGAGGCTGATGGCCGCCGGAAAGCCCGCAGCCCCACGGGCTGTGGGGCCACGCGAGCGGCTGCCAAAGAGCTTTCCAACGAGGCATGGCTTTCCCTCCTGGCTCTTCGGGCGTGGGAGCTGTCGCCAGAGCCGCGGCCCTACCGGAAAATGCTTCGCAGGCTGGTGCGGGGGCGCCACGTGGGCGCCGGTGTCGCCGAGGCTGACGGCCGCCGGAAAGCCCGCAGCCCCACGGGCTGTGGGGCCACGCGAGCGGCTGCCAAAGAGCTTTCCAAGGAGGCACGGCTTTCCCTCCTGGCTCTTCGGGCGTGGGAGCTGTCGCCAGAGCCGCGGCCCTACCGGAAAATGCTTCGCAGGCTGGTGTGGCGGTTCCACGTGGGCGCCAGTGTCGCCGAGGCTGACGGCCGCCGGAAAGCCCGCAGCCCCACGGGCTGTGGGGCCACGCGAGCGGCTGCCAAAGAGCTTTCCAGCGAGGCATGGCTTTCCCTCCTGGCTCTTCGGACGTGGGAGTTGTCGCCAGAGCCGCGGCCCTACTGGAAAATGCTTCGTAGGCTGGCGCGGCGGCACCACGTGGGCACCGGTGTCGCCGAGGCTGACGGCCGCCGGAAAGCCCGCAGCCCCACGGGCTGTAGGGCCACGCCAGCGGCTGCCAAAGAGCTTTCCAACGAGGCACGGCTTTCCCTCCTGGCTCTTCGGGCGTGGGAGCTGTCGCCAGAGCCGCGGCCCTACCGGAAAATGCTTTGCAGGCTGGCGCGGCGGGGCCACGTGGGCTCCGGTGTCGCCGAGGCTGACGGCCGCCGGAAAGCCCGCAGCCCCACGGGCTGTGGGGCCACGCGAGCGGCTGCCTAAGAGCTTTCCAGCGAGGCACGGCTTTCCTTCCTGGCTCTTCGGGCGTGGGAGCTGTCGCCAGAGCTGTGGCCCTATCGGAAAATGCTTCGTAGGCTGGCGTGGCGGCGCCACGTGGTCGCAGGTGTCGCCGAGGCTGACGGCCGCCGGAAAGCCCGCAGCCCCATGGGCTGTGGGGCCACGCGAGCGGCTGCCAAAGAGCTTTCCAAGGAGGCACGGCTTTCCCTCCTGGCTCTTCGGGCGTGGGAGCTGTCGCCAGAGCTGCGTCCCTATCGGAAAATGCTTCGCAGGCTGGTGCGGCGGCGCCACGTGGTCGCAGGTGTCGCCGAGGCTGACGGCCGCCGGAAAGCCCGCAGCCCCACGGGCTGTGGGGCCACGCGAGCGGCTGCCAAAGAGCTTTCCAACGAGGCACGGCTTTCCCTCCTGGCTCTTCGGGCGTGGGAGCTGTCGCCACAGCCGCGGCCCTATCGGAAAATGCTTCGCAGGCTGGCGTGGCGGCGCCACGTGGGCGCCAGTGTCGCCGAGGCTGATGGCCGCCGGAAAGCCCGCAGCCCCACGGGCTGTGGGGCCACGCGAGCGGCTGCCAAAGAGCTTTCCAAGGAGGCACGGCTTTCCCTCCTGGCTCTTCGGGCGTGGGAGCTGTCGCCAGAGCCGCGGCCCTACCGGAAAATGCTTCGCAGGCTGGCGCGGGGGCGCCACGTGGGCGCCGGTGTCGCTGAGGCTGACGGCCGCCGGAAAGCCCGCAGCCCCACGGGCTGTGGGGCCACGCGAGCGGCTGCCAAAGAGCTTTCCAACGAGGCATGGCTTTCCCTCCTGGCTCTTCGGGCGTGGGAGCTGTCTCCAGAGCCGCGGCCCTACCGGAAAATGCTTCGCAGGATGGTGCGGCGGCGCCACGTGGGCGCCGGTGTCGCCGAGACTGACGGCCGCCGGAAAGCCTGCAGCCCCAGGGGCTCTGGGGCCACGCGAGCGGCTGCCAAAGAGCTTTCCAACGAGGCACGGCTTTCCCTCCTGGCTCTTCGGGCGTGGGAGCTGTCGCCAGAGCCGCGGCCCTACCGGAAAATGCTTTGCAGGCTGGCCTGGCGGTGCCACGTGGGCGCCGGTGTCGCCGAGACTGAAGGCCGCCGGAAAGCCCGCAGCCCCACGGGCTGTGGGGCCACGCGAGCGGCTGCCAAAGAGCTTTCCAACGAGGCACGGCTTTCCCTCCTGGCTCTTCGGGCGTGGGAGCTGTCGCCAGAGACGCGGCCCTACCGGAAAATGCTTCGTAGGCTGGCGTGGCGGCGCCACGTGGGCGCCAGTGTCGCCGAGGCTGATGGCCGCCGGAAAGCCCGCAGCCCCACGGGCTGTGGGGCCACGCGAGCGGCTGCCAAAGAGCTTTCCAGCGAGGCACGGCTTTCCCTCCTGGCTCTTCGGGCGTGGGAGCTGTCGCCAGAGCCGCGGCCCTACCGGAAAATGCTTCGCAGGCTGGTATGGCGGCGCCACGTGGGCGCCGGTGTCGCCGAGGCTGACGGCCGCCGGAAAGCCCGCAGCCCCACGGGCTGTGGGGCCACGCGAGCGGCTGCCAAAGAGCTTTCCAACGAGGCATGGCTTTCCCTCCTGGCTCTTCGGGCGTGGGAGCTGTCGCCAGAGCCGCGGCCCTAGCGGAAAATGCTTCGCAGGCTGGCGCGGCGGCGCCACGTGGGCTCCGGTGTCGCCGAGGCTGACGGCCGCCGGAAAGCCCGCAGCCCCACGGGCTGTGGGGCCATGCGAGCGGCTGCCAAAGAGCTTTCCAAGGAGTCACGGCTTTCCCTCCTGGCTCTTCGGGCGTGGGAGCTGTCGCCAGAGCCGCGGCCCTACCGGAAAATGCTTCGCAGGCTGGTATGGCGGTGCCAAGTGGGCGCCGGTGTCGCCGAGACTGACGGCCGCCGGAAAGCCTGCAGCCCCACGGGCTGTGGGGCCACGCGAGCGGCTGCCAAAGAGATTTCCAATGAGGCACGGCTTTCCCTCCTGGCTCTTCGGGCGTGGGAGCTGTCGCCAGAGCCGCGGCCCTACCGGAAAATGCTTTGCAGGCTGGCATGGCGGTGCCACGTGGGCGCCGGTGTCGCCGAGACTGATGGCCGCCGGAAAGCCCGCAGCCCCACGGGCTGTGGGGCCACGCGAGCGGCTGCCAAAGAGCTTTCCAAGCAGGCACGGCTTTCCCTCCTGGCTCTTCGGGCGTGGGAGCTGTCGCCAGAGCCGCGGCCCTACCGGAAAATGCTTCGCAGGCTGGTATGGCGGTGCCACGTGGGCGCCGGTGTCGCCGAGGCTGACGGCCGCCGGAAAGCCCGCAGCCCCACGGGCTGTGGGGCCACGCGAGCGGCTGCCAAAGAGCTTTCCAATGAGGCACGACATTCCCTCCTGGCTCTTCGGGCGTGGGAGCTGTCGCCAGAGCCGCGGCCCTATCGGAAAATGCTTCGCAGGCTGGCGTGGCGGCGCCACGTGGGCGCCAGTGTCGCCGAGGCTGACGGCCGCCGGAAAGCCCGCAGCCCCACGGGCTGTGGGGCCACGCGAGCGGCTGCCAAAGAGCTTTCCAAGGAGGCACGGCTTTCCCTCCTGGCTCTTCGGGCGTGGGAGCTGTCGCCAGAACCGCGGCCCTACCGGAAAATGCTTCGCAGGCTGGCGCGGGGGCGCCACGTGGGCGCCGGTGTCGCCGAGGCTGACGGCCGCCGGAAAGCCCGCAGCCCCACGGGCTGTGGGGCCACGCGAGCGGCTGCCAAAGAGCTTTCCAAGCAGGCACGGCTTTCCCTCCTGGCTCTTCGGGCGTGGGAGCTGTCGCCAGAGCCGCGGCCCTACCGGAAAATGCTTCGCAGGCTGGTATGGCGGTGCCACGTGGGCGCCGGTGTCGCCGAGGCTGACGGCCGCCGGAAAGCCCGCAGCCCCACGGGCTGTGGGGCCACGCGAGCGGCTGCCAAAGAGCTTTCCAATGAGGCACGACATTCCCTCCTGGCTCTTCGGGCGTGGGAGCTGTCGCCAGAGCCGCGGCCCTACCGGAAAATGCTTTGCAGGCTGGTGTGGCGGTGCCACGTGGGCGCCGGTGTCGCTGAGGCTGACGGCCGCCGGAAAGCCCGCAGCCCCACGGGCTGTGGGGCCACGCGAGCGGCTGCCAAAGAGCTTTCCAACGAGGCACGGCTTTCCCTCCTGGCTCTTCGGGCGTGGGAGCTGTCGCCAGAGCTGCGGCCCTATCGGAAAATGCTTCGCAGGCTGGCGCGGCGGCGCCACGTGGTCGCAGGTGTCGCCGAGGCTGATGGCCGCCGGAAAGCCCGCAGCCCCACGGGCTGTGGGGCCACGCGAGCGGCTGCCAAAGAGCTTTCCAACGAGGCATGGCTTTCCCTCCTGGCTCTTCGGGCGTGGGAGCTGTCGCCAGAGCCGCGGCCCTACCGGAAAATGCTTCGCAGGCTGGTGCGGCGGCGCCACGTGGGCGCCGGTGTCGCCGAGGCTGACGGCCGCCGGAAAGCCCGCAGCCCCACGGGCTGTGGGGCCACGCGAGCGGCTGCCAAAGAGCTTTCCAAGGAGGCACGGCTTTCCCTCCTGGCTCTTCGGGCGTGGGAGCTGTCGCCAGAGCCGCGGCCCTACCGGAAAATGCTTCGCAGGCTGGTGTGGCGGTTCCACGTGGGCGCCGGTGTCGCCGCGGCTGACGGCCGCCGGAAAGCCCGCAGCCCCACGGGCTGTGGGGCCACGCGAGCGGCTGCCAAAGAGCTTTCCAGCGAGGCATGGCTTTCCCTCCTGGCTCTTCGGACGTGGGAGTTGTCGCCAGAGCCGCGGCCCTACTGGAAAATGCTTCGTAGGCTGGCGCGGCGGCGCCATGTGGGCACCGGTGTCGCCGAGGCTGACGGCCGCCGGAAAGCCCGCAGCCCCACGGGCTGTAGGGCCACGCCAGCGGCTGCCAAAGAGCTTTCCAACGAGGCACGGCTTTCCCTCCTGGCTCTTCGGGCGTGGGAGCTGTCGCCAGAGCCGCGGCCCTACCGGAAAATGCTTTGCAGGCTGGCGCGGCGGCGCCACGTGGGCTCCGGTGTCGCCGAGGCTGACGGCTGCCGGAAAGCCCGCAGCCCCACGGGCTGTGGGGCCACGCGAGCGGCTGCCAAAGAGCTTTCCAAGGAGGCACGGCTTTCCCTCCTGGCTCTTCGGGCGTGGGAGCTGTCGCCAGAGCCGCGGCCCTACCGGAAAATGCTTCGCAGGCTGGTATGGCGGCGCCACGTGGGCGCCGGTGTCGCCGAGGCTGACGGCCGCCGGAAAGCCCGCAGCCCCACGGGCTGTGGGGCCACGCGAGCGGCTGCCAAAGAGCTTTCCAATGAGGCACGGCTTTCCCTCCTGGCTCTTCGGGCGTGGGAGCTGTCGCCAGAGCTGCGGCCCTACCGGAAAATGCTTTGCAGGCTGGTGTGGCGGTGCCACGTGGGCGCCGGTGTCGCCAAGGCTGACGGCCGCCGGAAAGCCCGCAGCCCCACGGGCTGTGGGGCCACGCGAGCGGCTGCCAAAGAGCTTTCCAACGAGGCACGGCTTTCCCTCCTGGCTCTTCGGGCGTGGGAGCTGTCGCCAGAGCTGCGGCCCTACCGGAAAATGCTTCGCAGGCTGGCGCGGCGGCGCCACGTGGTCGCAGGTGTCGCCGAGGCTGATTGCCGCCGGAAAGCCCGCAGCCCCACGGGCTGTGGGGCCACGCGAGCGGCTGCCAAAGAGCTTTCCAATGAGGCACGGCTTTCCCTCCTGGCTCTTCGGGCGTGGGAGCTGTCGCCAGAGCCGCGGCCCTAGCGGAAAATGCTTCGCAGGCTGGCGCGGCGGCGCCACATGGGCTCCGGTGTCGCCGAGGCTGACGGCCGCCGGAAAGCCCGCAGCCCCACGGGCTGTGGGGCCACGCGAGCGGCTGCCAAAGAGCTTTCCAGCGAGGCACGGCTTTCCTTCCTGGCTCTTCGGGCGTGGGAGCTGTCGCCAGAGCTGTGGCCCTATCGGAAAATGCTTCGTAGGCTGGCGTGGCGGCGCCACGTGGGCGCCAGTGTCGCCGAGGCTGATGGCCGCCGGAAAGCCCGCAGCCCCACGGGCTGTGGGGCCACGCGAGCGGCTGCCAAAGAGCTTTCCAAGGAGGCACGGCTTTCCCTCCTGGCTCTTCGGGCGTGGGAGCTGTCGCCAGAGCCGCGGCCCTACCGGAAAATGCTTCGCAGGCTGGTATGGCGGTGCCACGTGGGCGCCGGTGTCGCCGAGGCTGACGGCCGCCGGAAAGCCCGCAGCCCCACGGGCTGTGGGGCCACGCGAGCGGCTGCCAAAGAGCTTTCCAATGAGGCACGGCTTTCCCTCCTGGCTCTTCGGGCGTGGGAGCTGTCGCCAGAGCCGCGGCCCTACCGGAAAATGCTTTGCAGGCTGGTGTGGCGGTGCCACGTGGGCGCCGGTGTCGCTGAGGCTGACGGCCGCCGGAAAGCCCGCAGCCCCACTTGCTGTGGGGCCACGCGAGCGGCTGCCAAAGAGCTTTCCAACGAGGCACGGCTTTCCCTCCTGGCTCTTCGGGCGTGGGAGCTGTCGCCAGAGCCGCGGCCCTATCGGAAAATGCTTCGCAGGCTGGCGCGGCGGCGCCACGTGGTCGCAGGTGTCGCCGAGGCTGACGGCCGCCGGAAAGCCCGCAGCCCCATGGGCTGTGGGGCCACGCGAGCGGCTGCCAAAGAGCTTTCCAAGGAGGCACGGCTTTCCCTCCTGGCTCTTCGGGCGTGGGAGCTGTCGCCAGAGCTGCGTCCCTATCGGAAAATGCTTCGCAGGCTGGTGCGGCGGCGCCACGTGGTCGCAGGTGTCGCCGAGGCTGACGGCCGCCGGAAAGCCCGCAGCCCCACGGGCTGTGGGGCCACGCGAGCGGCTGCCAAAGAGCTTTCCAACGAGGCACGGCTTTCCCTCCTGGCTCTTCGGGCGTGGGAGCTGTCGCCACAGCCGCGGCCCTATCGGAAAATGCTTCGCAGGCTGGCGTGGCGGCGCCACGTGGGCGCCAGTGTCGCCGAGGCTGACGGCCGCCGGAAAGCCCGCAGCCCCACGGGCTGTGGGGCCACGCGAGCGGCTGCCAAAGAGCTTTCCAAGGAGGCACGGCTTTCCCTCCTGGCTCTTCGGGCGTGGGAGCTGTCGCCAGAACCGCGGCCCTACCGGAAAATGCTTCGCAGGCTGGCGCGGGGGCGCCACGTGGGCGCCGGTGTCGCTGAGGCTGACGGCCGCCGGAAAGCCCGCAGCCCCACGGGCTGTGGGGCCACGCGAGCGGCTGCCAAAGAGCTTTCCAACGAGGCATGGCTTTCCCTCCTGGCTCTTCGGGCGTGGGAGCTGTCTCCAGAGCCGCGGCCCTACCGGAAAATGCTTCGCAGGATGGTGCGGCGGCGCCACGTGGGCGCCGGTGTCGCCGAGACTGACGGCCGCCGGAAAGCCTGCAGCCCCAGGGGCTCTGGGGCCACGCGAGCGGCTGCCAAAGAGCTTTCCAACGAGGCACGGCTTTCCCTCCTGGCTCTTCGGGCGTGGGAGCTGTCGCCAGAGCCGCGGCCCTACCGGAAAATGCTTTGCAGGCTGGCCTGGCGGTGCCACGTGGGCGCCGGTGTCGCCGAGACTGAAGGCCGCCGGAAAGCCCGCAGCCCCACGGGCTGTGGGGCCACGCGAGCGGCTGCCAAAGAGCTTTCCAACGAGGCACGGCTTTCCCTCCTGGCTCTTCGGGCGTGGGAGCTGTCGCCAGAGACGCGGCCCTACCGGAAAATGCTTCGTAGGCTGGCGTGGCGGCGCCACGTGGGCGCCAGTGTCGCCGAGGCTGATGGCCGCCGGAAAGCCCGCAGCCCCACGGGCTGTGGGGCCACGCGAGCGGCTGCCAAAGAGCTTTCCAGCGAGGCACGGCTTTCCCTCCTGGCTCTTCGGGCGTGGGAGCTGTCGCCAGAGCCGCGGCCCTACCGGAAAATGCTTCGCAGGCTGGTATGGCGGCGCCACGTGGGCGCCGGTGTCGCCGAGGCTGACGGCCGCCGGAAAGCCCGCAGCCCCACGGGTTGTGGGGCCACGCGAGCGGCTGCCAAAGAGCTTTCCAATGAGGTACGGCTTTCCCTCCTGGCTCTTCGGGCGTGGGAGCTTTCGCCAGAGCCGCGGCCCTACCGGAAAATGCTTTGCAGGCTGGTGTGGCGGTGCCACGTGGGCGCCGGTGTCACTGAGGCTGACGGCCGCCGGAAAGCCCGCAGCCCCACGGGCTGTGGGGCCACGCGAGCGGCTGCCAAAGAGCTTTCCAACGAGGCACGGCTTTCCCTCCTGGCTCTTCGGGCGTGGGAGCTGTCGCCAGAGCCGCGGCCCTACCGGAAAATGCTTCGCAGGCTGGCGCGGCGGCGCCACGTGGTCGCAGGTGTCGCCGAGGCTGATGGCCGCCGGAAAGCCCGCAGCCCCACGGGCTGTGGGGCCACGCGAGCGGCTGCCAAAGAGCTTTCCAACGAGGCATGGCTTTCCCTCCTGGCTCTTCGGGCGTGGGAGCTGTCGCCAGAGCCGCGGCCCTAGCGGAAAATGCTTCGCAGGCTGGCGCGGCGGCGCCACGTGGGCTCCGGTGTCGCCGAGGCTGACGGCCGCCGGAAAGCCCGCAGCCCCACGGGCTGTGGGGCCATGCGAGCGGCTGCCAAAGAGCTTTCCAAGGAGGCACGGCTTTCCCTCCTGGCTCTTCGGGCGTGGGAGCTGTCGCCAGAGCCGCGGCCCTACCGGAAAATGCTTCGCAGGCTGGTATGGCGGTGCCAAGTGGGCGCCGGTGTCGCCGAGACTGACGGCCGCCGGAAAGCCTGCAGCCCCACGGGCTGTGGGGCCACGCGAGCGGCTGCCAAAGAGATTTCCAATGAGGCACGGCTTTCCCTCCTGGCTCTTCGGGCGTGGGAGCTGTCGCCAGAGCCGCGGCCCTACCGGAAAATGCTTTGCAGGCTGGCATGGCGGTGCCACGTGGGCGCCGGTGTCGCCGAGACTGATGGCCGCCGGAAAGCCCGCAGCCCCACGGGCTGTGGGGCCACGCGAGCGGCTGCCAAAGAGCTTTCCAAGCAGGCACGGCTTTCCCTCCTGGCTCTTCGGGCGTGGGAGCTGTCGCCAGAGCCGCGGCCCTACCGGAAAATGCTTCGCAGGCTGGTATGGCGGTGCCACGTGGGCGCCGGTGTCGCCGAGGCTGACGGCCGCCGGAAAGCCCGCAGCCCCACGGGCTGTGGGGCCACGCGAGCGGCTGCCAAAGAGCTTTCCCAATGAGGCACGACATTCCCTCCTGGCTCTTCGGGCGTGGGAGCTGTCGCCAGAGCCGCGGCCCTATCGGAAATGCTTCGCAGGCTGGCGTGGCGGCGCCACGTGGGCGCCAGTGTCGCCGAGGCTGACGGCCGCCGGAAAGCCCGCAGCCCCACGGGCTGTGGGGCCACGCGAGCGGCTGCCAAAGAGCTTTCCAAGGAGGCACGGCTTTCCCTCCTGGCTCTTCGGGCGTGGGAGCTGTCGCCAGAACCGCGGCCCTACCGGAAAATGCTTCGCAGGCTGGCGCGGGGGCGCCACGTGGGCGCCGGTGTCGCCGAGGCTGACGGCCGCCGGAAAGCCCGCAGCCCCACGGGCTGTGGGGCCACGCGAGCGGCTGCCAAAGAGCTTTTCAAGGAGGCACGGCTTTCCCTCCTGGCTCTTCGGGCGTGGGAGCTGTCGCCAGAGCCGCGGCCCTACCGGAAAATGCTTCGCAGGCTGGTATGGCGGTGCCACGAGGGCGCCGGTGTCGCCGAGGCTGACGGCCGCCGGAAAGCCCGCAGCCCCACGGGCTGTGGGGCCACGCGAGCGGCTGCCAAAGAGCTTTCCAATGAGGCACGACATTCCTCCTGGCTCTTCGGGCGTGGGAGCTGTCGCCAGAGCCGCGGCCCTACCGGAAAATGCTTTGCAGGCTGGTGTGGCGGTGCCACGTGGGCGCCGGTGTCGCTGAGGCTGACGGCCGCCGGAAAGCCCGCAGCCCCACGGGCTGTGGGGCCACGCGAGCGGCTGCCAAAGAGCTTTCCAACGAGGCACGGCTTTCCCTCCTGGCTCTTCGGGCGTGGGAGCTGTCGCCAGAGCTGCGGCCCTATCGGAAAATGCTTCGCAGGCTGGCGCGGCGGCGCCACGTGGTCGCAGTGTCGCCGAGGCTGATGGCCGCCGGAAAGCCCGCAGCCCCACGGGCTGTGGGGCCACGCGAGCGGCTGCCAAAGAGCTTTCCAACGAGGCATGGCTTTCCCTCCTGGCTCTTCGGGCGTGGGAGCTGTCGCCAGAGCCGCGGCCCTACCGAAAATGCTTCGCAGGCTGGTGCGGCGGCGCCACGTGGGCGCCGGTGTCGCCGAGGCTGACGGCCGCCGGAAAGCCCGCAGCCCCACGGGCTGTGGGGCCACGCGAGCGGCTGCCAAAGAGCTTTCCAAGGAGGCACGGCTTTCCCTCCTGGCTCTTCGGGCGTGGGAGCTGTCGCCAGAGCCGCGGCCCTACCGGAAAATGCTTCGCAGGCTGGTGTGGCGGTTCCACGTGGGCGCCGGTGTCGCCGCGGCTGACGGCCGCCGGAAAGCCGCAGCCCCACGGGCTGTGGGGCCACGCGAGCGGCTGCCAAAGAGCTTTCCAGCGAGGCATGGCTTTCCCTCCTGGCTCTTCGGACGTGGGAGTTGTCGCCAGAGCCGCGGCCCTACTGGAAAATGCTTCGTAGGCTGGCGCGGCGGCACCACGTGGGCACCGGTGTCGCCGAGGCTGACGGCCGCCGGAAAGCCCGCAGCCCCACGGGCTGTAGGGCCACAGCCAGCGGCTGCCAAAGAGCTTTCCAACGAGGCAACGGCTTTCCCTCCTGGCTCTTCGGGCGAGGGAGCTGTTGCCAGAGCCGCGGCCCTACCGGAAAATGCTTTGCAGGCTGGCGCGGCGGCGCCACGTGGGCTCCGGTGTCGCCGAGGCTGACGGCTGCCGGGAAAGCCCGCAGCCCCACGGGCTGTGGGGCCACGCGAGCGGCTGCCAAAGAGCTTTCCAAGGAGGCACGGCTTTCCCTCCTGGCTCTTCGGGCGTGGGAGGCTGTCGCCAGAGCCGCGGCCCTACCGGAAAATGCTTCGCAGGCTGGTATGGCGGCGCCACGTGGGCGCCGGTGTCGCCGAGGCTGACGGCCGCCGGAAAGCCCGCAGCCCCACGGGCCTGTGGGGCCACGCGAGCGGCTGCCAAAGAGCTTTCCAATGAGGCAACGGCTTTCCCTCCTGGCTCTTCGGGCGTGGGAGCTGTCGCCAGAGCTGCGGCCCTACCGGAAAATGCTTTGCAGGCTGGTGTGGCGGTGCCACGTGGCGCCGGTGTCGCCAAGGCTGACGGCCGCCGGAAAGCCCGCAGCCCCACGGGCTGTGGGGCCACGCGAGCGGCTGCCAAGAGCTTTCAACGAGGCACGGCTTTCCCTCCTGGCTCTTCGGGCGTGGGAGCTGTCGCCAGAGCTGCGGCCCTACCGGAAAATGCTTCGCAGGCTGGCGCGGCGGCGCCACGTGGTCGCAGGTGTCGCCGAGGCTGATTGCCGCCGGAAAGCCCGCAGCCCCACGGGCTGTGGGGCCACGCGAGCGGCTGCCAAAGAGCTTTCCAATGAGGCACGGCTTTCCCTCCTGGCTCTTCGGGCGTGGGAGCTGTCGCCAGAGCCGCGGCCCTAGCGGAAAATGCTTCGCAGGCTGGCGCGGCGGCGCCACATGGGCTCCGGTGTCCGCCGAGGCTGACGCCGCCGGAAAGCCCGCAGCCCCACGGGCTGTGGGGCCACGCGAGCGGCTGCCAAAGAGCTTTCCCAGCGAGGCACGGCTTTCCTTCCTGGCTCTTCGGGCGTGGGAGCTGTCGCCAGAGCTGTGGCCCTATCGGAAAATGCTTCGTAGGCTGGCGTGGCGGCGCCACGTGGGCGCCAGTGTCGCCGAGGCTGATGGCCGCCGGAAAGCCCGCAGCCCCACGGCTGTGGGGCCACGCGAGCGGCTGCCAAAGAGCTTTCCAAGGAGGCACGGCTTTCCCTCCTGGCTCTTCGGGCGTGGGAGCTGTCGCCAGAGCCGCGGCCCTACCGGAAAATGCTTCGCAGGCTGGTATGGCGGTGCCACGTGGGCGCCGGTGTCGCCGAGGCTGACGGCCGCCGGAAAGCCCGCAGCCCCACGGGCTGTGGGGCCACGCGAGCGGCTGCCAAAGAGCTTTCCAATGAGGCACGGCTTTCCCTCCTGGCTCTTCGGCGTGGGAGCTGTCGCCAGAGCCGCGGCCCTACCGGAAAATGCTTTGCAGGCTGGTGTGGCGGTGCCACGTGGGCGCCGGTGTCGCTGAGGCTGACGGCCGCCGGAAAGCCCGCAGCCCCACTTGCTGTGGGGCCACGCGAGCGGCTGCCAAAGAGCTTTCCAACGAGGCACGGCTTTCCCTCCTGGCTCTTCGGGCGTGGGAGCTGTCGCCAGAGCCGCGGCCCTATCGGAAAAATGCTTCGCAGGCTGGCGCGGCGGCGCCACGTGGTCGCAGGTGTCGCCGAGGCTGATGGCCGCCGGAAAGCCCGCAGCCCCACGGGGCTGTGGGGCCACGCGAGCGGCTGCCAAAGAGCTTTCCAACGAGGCATGGCTTTCCCTCCTGGCTCTTCGGGCGTGGGAGCTGTCGCAGAGCCGCGGCCCTACCGGAAAATGCTTCGCAGGCTGGTGCGGCGGCGCCACGTGGGCGCCGGTGTCGCCGAGGCTGACGGCCGCCGGAAAGCCCGCAGCCCCACGCGCTGTGGGGCCACGCGAGCGGCTGCCAAAGAGCTTTCCAAGGAGGCACGGCTTTCCCTCCTGGCTCTTCGGGCGTGGGAGCTGTCGCCAGAGCCGCGGCCCTACCGGAAAATGCTTCGCAGGCTGGTGTGGCGGTTCCACGTGGGCGCCGGTGTCGCCGCGGCTGATGGCCGCCGGAAAGCCCGCAGCCCCACGGGCTGTGGGGCCACGCGAGCGGCTGCCAAAGAGCTTTCCAGCGAGGCATGGCTTTCCCTCCTGGCTCTTCGGACGTGGGAGTTGTCGCCAGAGCCTCGGCCCTACTGGAAAATGCTTCGTAGGCTGGCGCGGCGGCACCACGTGGGCACCGGTGTCGCCGAGGCTGACGGCCGCCGGAAAGCCCGCAGCCCCACGGGCTGTAGGGCCACGCCAGCGGCTGCCAAAGAGCTTTCCAACGAGGCACGGCTTTCCCTCCTGGCTCTTCGGGCGTGGGAGCTGTCGCCAGAGCCGCGGCCCTACCGGAAAATGCTTTGCAGGCTGGCGCGGCGGCGACACGTGGGCTCCGGTGTCGCCGAGGCTGACGGCCGCCGGAAAGCCCGCAGCCCCACGGGCTGTGGGGCACACGCGAGCGGCTGCCAAAGAGCTTTCCAGCGAGGCACGGCTTTCCTCCTGGCTCTTCGGGCGTGGGAGCTGTCGCCAGAGCTGTGGCCCTATCGGAAAATGCTTCGTAGGCTGGCGTGGCGGCGCCACGTGGTCGCAGGTGTCGCCGAGGCTGACGGCCGCCGGAAAGCCCGCAGCCCCATGGGCTGTGGGGCCACGCGAGCGGCTGCCAAAGAGCTTTCCAACGAGGCACGGCTTTCCCTCCTGGCTCTTCGGGCGTGGGAGCTGTCGCCAGAGCTGCGGCCCTATCGGAAAATGCTTCGCAGGCTGGCGTGGCGGCGCCACGTGGGCGCCAGTGTCGCCGAGGCTGACGGCCGCCGGAAAGCCCGCAGCCCCACGGGCTGTGGGGCCACGCGAGCGGCTGCCAAAGAGCTTTCCAAGGAGGCACGGCTTTCCCTCCTGGCTCTTCGGGCGTGGGAGCTGTCGCCAGAACCGCGGCCCTACCGGAAAATGCTTCGCAGGCTGGCGCGGGGGCGCCACGTGGGCGCCGGTGTCGCCGAGGCTGACGGCCGCCCGAAAGACCGCAGCCCCACGGGCTGTGGGGCCACGCGAGCGGCTGCCAAAGAGCTTTCCAACGAGGCATGGCTTTCC
>NW_026529822.1:0-40986 GCF_028500815.1 Rissa tridactyla | reverse complement strand
CAGGCTGGCGCTGCGGCGCCACGAAGGCGCCGGTGTCGCCGAGGCTGACGGCCGCCAGAAAGCCCGCAGCCCCACGGACTGTGGGGCCACGCGAGCGGCTGCCAAAGAGCTTTCCAAGGAGGCACGGCTTTCCCTCCTGGCTCTTCGGGCGTGGGAGCTGTCGCCAGAGCACGGCCCTACCGGAAAATGCTTCGCAGGCTGGCGCGGTGGCGCCACGTGGGCGCCGGTGTCGCGGAGGCTGACGGCCGCCGGAAAGCCCGCAGCCCCACGGGCTGTGGGGCCACGCGAGCGGCTGCCAAAGAGGTTTCCAAGGAGGCACGGCTTTCCCTCCTGGCTCTTCGGGCGTGGGAGCTGTCGCCAGAGCCGCGGCCCTACCGGAAAATGCTTCGCAGGCTGGCGCGGCGGCGCCACGTGGGCGCCGGTGTCGCCGAGGCTGACGGCCGCCAGAAAGCCCGCAGCCCCACGGGCTGTGGGGCCACGCGAGTGGCTGCCTAAGAGATTTCCAAGGAGGCACGGCTTTCCCTCCTGGCTCTTCGGGCGTGGGAGCTGTCGCCAGAGCCGCGGCCCTACCGGAAAATGCTTCGCAGGCTGGCGTGGCGGCGAAACGTGGTCGCAGGTGTCGCCGAGGCTGACGGCCGCCGGAAAGCCCGCAGCCCCACGGGCTGTGGGGCCACGCGAGCGGCTGCTAAAGAGGTTTCCAACGAGGCACGGCTTTCCCTCCTGGCTCTTCGGGCGTGGGAGCTGTCGCCAGAGCCGCGGCCCTACCGGAAAATGCTTCGCAGGCTGGCGTGGCGGCGAAACGTGGTCGCAGGTGTCGCCAGGCTGACGGCCTCCGGAAAGCCCGCAGCCCCACGGGCTGTGGGGCCACGCGAGCGGCTGCTAAAGAGGTTTCCAAGGAGGCACGGCTTTCCCTCCTGGCTCTTCGGGCGTGGGAGCTGTCACCAGAGCCGCGGCCCTACCGGAAAATGCTTTGCAGGCTGGCGCGGCGGCGCCACGTGGGCGCCGGTGTCGCCGAGGCTGACGGCTGCCGGAAAGCCCGCAGACCCACGGGCTGTGGGGCCACGTGAGCGGCTGCCAAAGAGCTTTCCAACGAGGCACGGCTTTCCCTCCTGGCTCTTCGGGCGTGGAAGCTGTCACCAGAGCCGTGGCCCTACCGGAAAATGCTTCGCAGGCTGGCCTGGCCGCGCCACGTGGTTGCCGGTGTCGCCGAATCTGACGGCCGCCGGAAAGCCCGCAGCCCCACGGGCTGTGGGGCCACGCGAGCGACTGCCAAAGAGCTTTCCAAGGAGGCACGGCTTTCCCTCCTGGCTCTTCGGGCGTGGGAGCTGTCGCCAGAGCCGCGGCCCTACCGGAAAATGCTTCGCAGGCTGGCGCTGCGGCGCCACGAAGGCGCCGGTGTCGCGGAGGCTGACGGCCGCCGGAAAGCCCGCAGCGCCACGGACTGTGGGGCCACGCGAGCGGCTGCCAAAGAGCTTTCCAAGGAGGCACGGCTTTCCCTCCTGGCTCTTTGGGCGTGGGAGCTGTCGCCAGAGCCACGGCCCTACCGGAAAATGCTTTGCAGGCTGGCGCGGTGGCGCCACGTGGGCGCCGGTGTCGCGGAGGCTGACGGCCGCCGGAAAGCCCGCAGCCCCACGGGCTGTGGGGCCACGCGAGCGGCTGCCAAAGAGGTTTCCAAGGAGGCACGGCTTTCCCTCCTGGCTCTTCGGGCGTGGGAGCTGTCGCCAGAGCCGCGGCCCTACCGGAAAATGCTTCGCAGGCTGGCGCGGCGGCAACACGTGGGCGCCGGTGTCGCCGAGGCTGACGGCCGCCGGAAAGACCGCAGCCCCACGGGCTGTGGGGCCACGCGAGCGGCTGCCAAAGAGCTTTCCAACGAGGCATGGCTTTCCCTCCTGGCTCTTCGGGCGTGGGAGCTGTCACCAGAGCCGCGGCCCTACTGGAAAATGCTTCGCAGGCTGGCGTGGCCGCGTCACGTGGGCGCCGGTGTCGCCGAATCTGACGGCCTCCGGAAAGCCCGCGGCCCCACGGGCTGTGGGGCCACGCGAGCGGCTGCCAAAGAGCTTTCCAACGAGGCACGGCTTTCCCTCCTGGCTCTTCGGGCGTGGGAGCTGTCGCCAGAGCTGCGGCCCTACCGGAAAATGCTTCGCAGGCTGGCGTGGCCGCGTCACGTGGGCGCCGGTGTCGCCGAATCTGACGGCCTCCGGAAAGCCCGCGGCCCCACGGGCTGTGGGGCCACGCGAGCGGCTGCCAAAGAGCTTTCTAAGGAGGCACGGCGTTCCCTCCTGGCTCTTCAGGCGTGGGAGCTGTCGCCAGAGCCGCGGCCCTAACGGAATATGCTTCGCAGGCTGGCGCGGCGGTGCCACGTGGGCACCGGTGTCGCCGAGGCTGACGGCCGCCGGAAAGCCCGCAGCCCCACGGGCTGTGGGGCCACGCGAGCGGCTGCCAAAGAGCTTTCCAACGAGGCACGGCTTTCCCTCCTGGCTCTTCGGGCGTGGGAGCTGTCGCCAGAGCTGCGGCCCTACCGGAAAATGCTTCGCAGTCTGGCACGGCGGCGCCAGGTGGGCGCCGGTGTCGCTGAGGCTGACGGCCGCCGGAAAGCCCGCGACCCCACGGGCCGTGGGGCCACGCGAGCGGCTGCCAAAGAGCTTTCCAAGGAGGCACAGCTTTCCCTCCTGGCTCTTTGGGCGTGGGAGCTGTCACCAGAGCCACGGCCCTACCGGAAAATGCTTTGTAGGCTGGCGCAGCGGCGCCACGTGGGCGCCGGTGTCGCCGAACCTGACGGCCGCCGGAAAGCCCGCGGCCCCACGGGCTGTGGGGCCACGCGAACGGCTGCCAAAGAGCTTTCCAAGGAGGCACGGCTTTCCCTCCTGGCTCTTCGGGCGTGGGAGCTGTCGCCAGAGCCGCGGCCCTACCGGAAAATGCTTCGCAGGCTGGCGCGGCGGCGCCACGTGGGCGCCGGTGTCGCCGAGGCTGACGGCCGCCGGAAAGCCCGCAGCCCCACGGGCTGTGGGGCCACGCGAGCGGCTGCCAAAGAGCTTTCCAACGAGGCACGACTTTCCCTCCTGGCTCTTCGGGCGTGGGAGCTGTCGCCAGAGTCGCGGCCCTACCGGAAAATGCTTCGCAGGCTGGCGCGGCGGCGCCACGTGGGCACCTGTGTCGCCGAGGCTGACGGCGGCCGGAAAGCCGCAGCCCCACGGGCTGTGGGGCCACGCGAGCGGCTGCCAAAGAGCTTTCCAAGGAGGCACGGCTTTCCCTCCTGGCTCTTCGGGCGTGGAGCTGTCGCCAGAGCCGCGGCCCTACCGGAAAATGCTTCGCAGGCTGGCGCGGCGGCGCCACGTGGGCGCCGGTGTCGCCGAGGCTGACGGCCGCCGGAAAGCCCGCAGCCCCACGGGCTGTGGGGCCACGCGAGCGGCTGCCAAAGAGCTTTCCAACGAGGCACGGCTTTCCCTCCTGGCTCCTCGGGCGTGGGAGCTGTCGCCAGAGCCGCGGCCCTACCGGAAAATGCTTCGCAGTCTGGCACGGCCGCGCCACGTGGGCGCCGGTGTCGCCGAGGCTGACGGCCGCCGGAAAGCCCGCAGCCCCACGGGCCGTGGGGCCACGCGAGCGGCTGCCAAAGAGCTTTCCAAGGAGGCACGGCTTTCCCTCCTGGCTCTTTGGGCGTGGGAGCTGTCACCAGAGCCACGGCCCTACCGGAAAATGCTTCGCAGGCTGGCGCGGCGGCGCCACGTGGGCGCCGGTGTCGCCGAGGCTGACGGCCGCCGGAAAGCCCGCAGCCCCACGGGCTGTGGGGCCACGCGAGCGGCTGCCAAAGAGCTTTCCAAGGAGGCACGGCTTTCCCTCCTGGCTCTTCGGGCGTGGGAGCTATCGCCAGAGCCGCGGCCCTAGCGGAAAATGCTTCGCAGGCTGGCGTGGCGGCGAAACGTGGTCGCAGGTGTCGCCGAGGCTGACGGCCGCCGGAAAGCCCGCAGCGCCACGGGCTGTGGGGCCACGCGAGCGGCTGTCAAAGAGCTTTCCAAGGAGGCACGGCTTTCCCTCCTGGCTCTTCGGGCGTGGGAGCTGTCGCCAGAGCCGCGGCCCTACCGGAAAATGCTTCGCAGGCTGGCGCTGCGGCGCCACGAAGGCGCCGGTGTCGCCGAGGCTGACGGCCGCCAGAAAGCCCGCAGCCCCACGGACTGTGGGGCCACGCGAGCGGCTGCCAAAGAGCTTTCCAAGGAGGCACGGCTTTCCCTCCTGGCTCTTCGGGCGTGGGAGCTGTCGCCAGAGCCACGGCCCTACCGGAAAATGCTTCGCAGGCTGGCGCGGTGGCGCCACGTGGGCGCCGGTGTCGCGGAGGCTGATGGCCGCCGGAAAGCCCGCAGCCCCACGGGCTGTGGGGCCACGCGAGCGGCTGCCAAAGAGGTTTCCAAGGAGGCACGGCTTTCCCTCCTGGCTCTTCGGGCGTGGGAGCTGTCGCCAGAGCCGCGGCCCTACCGGAAAATGCTTCGCAGGCTGGCGCGGCGGCGCCACGTGGGCGCCGGTGTCGCCGAGGCTGACGGCCGCCAGAAAGCCCGCAGCCCCACGGGCTGTGGGGCCACGCGAGTGGCTGCCTAAGAGATTTCCAAGGAGGCACGGCTTTCCCTCCTGGCTCTTCGGGCGTGGGAGCTGTCGCCAGAGCCGCGGCCCTACCGGAAAATGCTTCGCAGGCTGGCGTGGCGGCGAAACGTGGTCGCAGGTGTCGCCGAGGCTGACGGCCGCCGGAAAGCCCGCAGCCCCACGGGCTGTGGGGCCACGCGAGCGGCTGCTAAAGAGGTTTCCAACGAGGCACGGCTTTCCCTCCTGGCTCTTCGGGCGTGGGAGCTGTCGCCAGAGCCGCGGCCCTACCGGAAAATGCTTCGCAGGCTGGCGTGGCGGCGAAACGTGGTCGCAGGTGTCGCCAGGCTGACGGCCTCCGGAAAGCCCGCAGCCCCACGGGCTGTGGGGCCACGCGAGCGGCTGCTAAAGAGGTTTCCAAGGAGGCACGGCTTTCCCTCCTGGCTCTTCGGGCGTGGGAGCTGTCACCAGAGCCGCGGCCCTACCGGAAAATGCTTTGCAGGCTGGCGCGGCGGCGCCACGTGGGCGCCGGTGTCGCCGAGGCTGACGGCTGCCGGAAAGCCCGCAGACCCACGGGCTGTGGGGCCACGTGAGCGGCTGCCAAAGAGCTTTCCAACGAGGCACGGCTTTCCCTCCTGGCTCTTCGGGCGTGGAAGCTGTCACCAGAGCCGTGGCCCTACCGGAAAATGCTTCGCAGGCTGGCCTGGCCGCGCCACGTGGTTGCCGGTGTCGCCGAATCTGACGGCCGCCGGAAAGCCCGCAGCCCCACGGGCTGTGGGGCCACGCGAGCGGCTGCCAAAGAGCTTTCCAACGAGGCACGGCTTTCCCTCCTGGCTCTTCGGGCGTGGGAGCTGTCGCCAGAGCCGCGGCCCTACCGGAAAATGCTTCGCAGGCTGGCGCTGCGGCGCCACGAAGGCGCCGGTGTCGCGGAGGCTGACGGCCGCCGGAAAGCCCGCAGCGCCACGGACTGTGGGGCCACGTGAGCGGCTGCCAAAGAGCTTTCCAAGGAGGCACGGCTTTCCCTCCTGGCTCTTTGGGCGTGGGAGCTGTCGCCAGAGCCACGGCCCTACCGGAAAATGCTTTGCAGGCTGGCGCGGTGGCGCCACGTGGGCGCCGGTGTCGCGGAGGCTGACGGCCGCCGGAAAGCCCGCAGCCCCACGGGCTGTGGGGCCACGCGAGCGGCTGCCAAAGAGGTTTCCAAGGAGGCACGGCTTTCCCTCCTGGCTCTTCGGGCGTGGGAGCTGTCGCCAGAGCCGCGGCCCTACCGGAAAATGCTTCGCAGTCTGGCACGGCCGCGCCACGTGGGCGCCGGTGTCGCCGAGGCTGACGGCCGCCGGAAAGCCCGCAGCCCCACGGGCCGTGGGGCCACGCGAGCGGCTGCCAAAGAGCTTTCCAAGGAGGCACGGCTTTCCCTCCTGGCTCTTTGGGCGTGGGAGCTGTCACCAGAGCCACGGCCCTACCGGAAAATGCTTCGCAGGCTGGCGCGGCGGCGCCACGTGGGCGCCGGTGTCGCCGAGGCTGACGGCCGCCGGAAAGCCCGCAGCCCCACGGGCTGTGGGGCCACGCGAGCGGCTGCCAAAGAGCTTTCCAAGGAGGCACGGCTTTCCCTCCTGGCTCTTCGGGCGTGGGAGCTATCGCCAGAGCCGCGGCCCTAGCGGAAAATGCTTCGCAGGCTGGCGTGGCGGCGAAACGTGGTCGCAGGTGTCGCCGAGGCTGACGGCCGCCGGAAAGCCCGCAGCGCCACGGGCTGTGGGGCCACGCGAGCGGCTGTCAAAGAGCTTTCCAAGGAGGCACGGCTTTCCCTCCTGGCTCTTCGGGCGTGGGAGCTGTCGCCAGAGCCGCGGCCCTACCGGAAAATGCTTCGCAGGCTGGCGCTGCGGCGCCACGAAGGCGCCGGTGTCGCCGAGGCTGACGGCCGCCAGAAAGCCCGCAGCCCCACGGACTGTGGGGCCACGCGAGCGGCTGCCAAAGAGCTTTCCAAGGAGGCACGGCTTTCCCTCCTGGCTCTTCGGGCGTGGGAGCTGTCGCCAGAGCCACGGCCCTACCGGAAAATGCTTCGCAGGCTGGCGCGGTGGCGCCACGTGGGCGCCGGTGTCGCGGAGGCTGATGGCCGCCGGAAAGCCCGCAGCCCCACGGGCTGTGGGGCCACGCGAGCGGCTGCCAAAGAGGTTTCCAAGGAGGCACGGCTTTCCCTCCTGGCTCTTCGGGCGTGGGAGCTGTCGCCAGAGCCGCGGCCCTACCGGAAAATGCTTCGCAGGCTGGCGCGGCGGCGCCACGTGGGCGCCGGTGTCGCCGAGGCTGACGGCCGCCAGAAAGCCCGCAGCCCCACGGGCTGTGGGGCCACGCGAGTGGCTGCCTAAGAGATTTCCAAGGAGGCACGGCTTTCCCTCCTGGCTCTTCGGGCGTGGGAGCTGTCGCCAGAGCCGCGGCCCTACCGGAAAATGCTTCGCAGGCTGGCGTGGCGGCGAAACGTGGTCGCAGGTGTCGCCGAGGCTGACGGCCGCCGGAAAGCCCGCAGCCCCACGGGCTGTGGGGCCACGCGAGCGGCTGCTAAAGAGGTTTCCAACGAGGCACGGCTTTCCCTCCTGGCTCTTCGGGCGTGGGAGCTGTCGCCAGAGCCGCGGCCCTACCGGAAAATGCTTCGCAGGCTGGCGTGGCGGCGAAACGTGGTCGCAGGTGTCGCCGAGGCTGACGGCCGCCGGAAAGCCCGCAGCCCCACGGGCTGTGGGGCCACGCGAGCGGCTGCTAAAGAGGTTTCCAAGGAGGCACGGCTTTCCCTCCTGGCTCTTCGGGCGTGGGAGCTGTCACCAGAGCCGCGGCCCTACCGGAAAATGCTTTGCAGGCTGGCGCGGCGGCGCCACGTGGGCGCCGGTGTCGCCGAGGCTGACGGCTGCCGGAAAGCCCGCAGACCCACGGGCTGTGGGGCCACGTGAGCGGCTGCCAAAGAGCTTTCCAACGAGGCACGGCTTTCCCTCCTGGCTCTTCGGGCGTGGAAGCTGTCACCAGAGCCGTGGCCCTACCGGAAAATGCTTCGCAGGCTGGCCTGGCCGCGCCACGTGGTTGCCGGTGTCGCCGAATCTGACGGCCGCCGGAAAGCCCGCAGCCCCACGGGCTGTGGGGCCACGCGAGCGGCTGCCAAAGAGCTTTCCAACGAGGCACGGCTTTCCCTCCTGGCTCTTCGGGCGTGGGAGCTGTCGCCAGAGCCGCGGCCCTACCGGAAAATGCTTCGCAGGCTGGCGCTGCGGCGCCACGAAGGCGCCGGTGTCGCGGAGGCTGACGGCCGCCGGAAAGCCCGCAGCGCCACGGACTGTGGGGCCACGTGAGCGGCTGCCAAAGAGCTTTCCAAGGAGGCACGGCTTTCCCTCCTGGCTCTTTGGGCGTGGGAGCTGTCGCCAGAGCCACGGCCCTACCGGAAAATGCTTTGCAGGCTGGCGCGGTGGCGCCACGTGGGCGCCGGTGTCGCGGAGGCTGACGGCCGCCGGAAAGCCCGCAGCCCCACGGGCTGTGGGGCCACGCGAGCGGCTGCCAAAGAGGTTTCCAAGGAGGCACGGCTTTCCCTCCTGGCTCTTCGGGCGTGGGAGCTGTCGCCAGAGCCGCGGCCCTACCGGAAAATGCTTCGCAGGCTGGCGCGGCGGCAACACGTGGGCGCCGGTGTCGCCGAGGCTGACGGCCGCCGGAAAGACCGCAGCCCCACGGGCTGTGGGGCCACGCGAGCGGCTGCCAAAGAGCTTTCCAACGAGGCATGGCTTTCCCTCCTGGCTCTTCGGGCGTGGGAGCTGTCGCCAGAGTCGCGGCCCTACCGGAAAATGCTTCGCAGGCTGGCGCGGCGGCGCCACGTGGGCACCTGTGTCGCCGAGGCTGACGGCGGCCGGAAAGCCCGCAGCCCCACGGGCCGTGGGGCCACGCGAGCGGCTGCCAAAGAGCTTTCCAAGGAGGCACGGCTTTCCCTCCTGGCTCTTCGGGCGTGGGAGCTGTCGCCAGAGCCGCGGCCCTACCGGAAAATGCTTCGCAGGCTGGCGCGGCGGCGCCACGTGGGCGCCGGTGTCGCCGAGGCTGACGGCCGCCGGAAAGCCCGCAGCCCCACGGGCTGTGGGGCCACGCGAGCGGCTGCCAAAGAGCTTTCCAACGAGGCACGGCTTTCCCTCCTGGCTCCTCGGGCGTGGGAGCTGTCGCCAGAGCCGCGGCCCTACCGGAAAATGCTTCGCAGTCTGGCACGGCCGCGCCACGTGGGCGCCGGTGTCGCCGAGGCTGACGGCCGCCGGAAAGCCCGCAGCCCCACGGGCCGTGGGGCCACGCGAGCGGCTGCCAAAGAGCTTTCCAAGGAGGCACGGCTTTCCCTCCTGGCTCTTTGGGCGTGGGAGCTGTCACCAGAGCCACGGCCCTACCGGAAAATGCTTCGCAGGCTGGCGCGGCGGCGCCACGTGGGCGCCGGTGTCGCCGAGGCTGACGGCCGCCGGAAAGCCCGCAGCCCCACGGGCTGTGGGGCCACGCGAGCGGCTGCCAAAGAGCTTTCCAAGGAGGCACGGCTTTCCCTCCTGGCTCTTCGGGCGTGGGAGCTGTCGCCAGAGCCGCGGCCCTAGCGGAAAATGCTTCGCAGGCTGGCGTGGCGGCGAAACGTGGTCGCAGGTGTCGCCGAGGCTGACGGCCGCCGGAAAGCCCGCAGCGCCACGGGCTGTGGGGCCACGCGAGCGGCTGTCAAAGAGCTTTCCAAGGAGGCACGGCTTTCCCTCCTGGCTCTTCGGGCGTGGGAGCTGTCGCCAGAGCCGCGGCCCTACCGGAAAATGCTTCGCAGGCTGGCGCTGCGGCGCCACGAAGGCGCCGGTGTCGCCGAGGCTGACGGCCGCCAGAAAGCCCGCAGCCCCACGGACTGTGGGGCCACGCGAGCGGCTGCCAAAGAGCTTTCCAAGGAGGCACGGCTTTCCCTCCTGGCTCTTCGGGCGTGGGAGCTGTCGCCAGAGCCACGGCCCTACCGGAAAATGCTTCGCAGGCTGGCGCGGTGGCGCCACGTGGGCGCCGGTGTCGCGGAGGCTGATGGCCGCCGGAAAGCCCGCAGCCCCACGGGCTGTGGGGCCACGCGAGCGGCTGCCAAAGAGGTTTCCAAGGAGGCACGGCTTTCCCTCCTGGCTCTTCGGGCGTGGGAGCTGTCGCCAGAGCCGCGGCCCTACCGGAAAATGCTTCGCAGGCTGGCGCGGCGGCGCCACGTGGGCGCCGGTGTCGCCGAGGCTGACGGCCGCCAGAAAGCCCGCAGCCCCACGGGCTGTGGGGCCACGCGAGTGGCTGCCTAAGAGATTTCCAAGGAGGCACGGCTTTCCCTCCTGGCTCTTCGGGCGTGGGAGCTGTCGCCAGAGCCGCGGCCCTACCGGAAAATGCTTCGCAGGCTGGCGTGGCGGCGAAACGTGGTCGCAGGTGTCGCCGAGGCTGACGGCCGCCGGAAAGCCCGCAGCCCCACGGGCTGTGGGGCCACGCGAGCGGCTGCTAAAGAGGTTTCCAACGAGGCACGGCTTTCCCTCCTGGCTCTTCGGGCGTGGGAGCTGTCGCCAGAGCCGCGGCCCTACCGGAAAATGCTTCGCAGGCTGGCGTGGCGGCGAAACGTGGTCGCAGGTGTCGCCAGGCTGACGGCCTCCGGAAAGCCCGCAGCCCCACGGGCTGTGGGGCCACGCGAGCGGCTGCTAAAGAGGTTTCCAAGGAGGCACGGCTTTCCCTCCTGGCTCTTCGGGCGTGGGAGCTGTCACCAGAGCCGCGGCCCTACCGGAAAATGCTTTGCAGGCTGGCGCGGCGGCGCCACGTGGGCGCCGGTGTCGCCGAGGCTGACGGCTGCCGGAAAGCCCGCAGACCCACGGGCTGTGGGGCCACGTGAGCGGCTGCCAAAGAGCTTTCCAACGAGGCACGGCTTTCCCTCCTGGCTCTTCGGGCGTGGAAGCTGTCACCAGAGCCGTGGCCCTACCGGAAAATGCTTCGCAGGCTGGCCTGGCCGCGCCACGTGGTTGCCGGTGTCGCCGAATCTGACGGCCGCCGGAAAGCCCGCAGCCCCACGGGCTGTGGGGCCACGCGAGCGGCTGCCAAAGAGCTTTCCAACGAGGCACGGCTTTCCCTCCTGGCTCTTCGGGCGTGGGAGCTGTCGCCAGAGCCGCGGCCCTACCGGAAAATGCTTCGCAGGCTGGCGCTGCGGCGCCACGAAGGCGCCGGTGTCGCGGAGGCTGACGGCCGCCGGAAAGCCCGCAGCGCCACGGACTGTGGGGCCACGTGAGCGGCTGCCAAAGAGCTTTCCAAGGAGGCACGGCTTTCCCTCCTGGCTCTTTGGGCGTGGGAGCTGTCGCCAGAGCCACGGCCCTACCGGAAAATGCTTTGCAGGCTGGCGCGGTGGCGCCACGTGGGCGCCGGTGTCGCGGAGGCTGACGGCCGCCGGAAAGCCCGCAGCCCCACGGGCTGTGGGGCCACGCGAGCGGCTGCCAAAGAGGTTTCCAAGGAGGCACGGCTTTCCCTCCTGGCTCTTCGGGCGTGGGAGCTGTCGCCAGAGCCGCGGCCCTACCGGAAAATGCTTCGCAGTCTGGCACGGCCGCGCCACGTGGGCGCCGGTGTCGCCGAGGCTGACGGCCGCCGGAAAGCCCGCAGCCCCACGGGCCGTGGGGCCACGCGAGCGGCTGCCAAAGAGCTTTCCAAGGAGGCACGGCTTTCCCTCCTGGCTCTTTGGGCGTGGGAGCTGTCACCAGAGCCACGGCCCTACCGGAAAATGCTTCGCAGGCTGGCGCGGCGGCGCCACGTGGGCGCCGGTGTCGCCGAGGCTGACGGCCGCCGGAAAGCCCGCAGCCCCACGGGCTGTGGGGCCACGCGAGCGGCTGCCAAAGAGCTTTCCAAGGAGGCACGGCTTTCCCTCCTGGCTCTTCGGGCGTGGGAGCTATCGCCAGAGCCGCGGCCCTAGCGGAAAATGCTTCGCAGGCTGGCGTGGCGGCGAAACGTGGTCGCAGGTGTCGCCGAGGCTGACGGCCGCCGGAAAGCCCGCAGCGCCACGGGCTGTGGGGCCACGCGAGCGGCTGTCAAAGAGCTTTCCAAGGAGGCACGGCTTTCCCTCCTGGCTCTTCGGGCGTGGGAGCTGTCGCCAGAGCCGCGGCCCTACCGGAAAATGCTTCGCAGGCTGGCGCTGCGGCGCCACGAAGGCGCCGGTGTCGCCGAGGCTGACGGCCGCCAGAAAGCCCGCAGCCCCACGGACTGTGGGGCCACGCGAGCGGCTGCCAAAGAGCTTTCCAAGGAGGCACGGCTTTCCCTCCTGGCTCTTCGGGCGTGGGAGCTGTCGCCAGAGCCACGGCCCTACCGGAAAATGCTTCGCAGGCTGGCGCGGTGGCGCCACGTGGGCGCCGGTGTCGCGGAGGCTGATGGCCGCCGGAAAGCCCGCAGCCCCACGGGCTGTGGGGCCACGCGAGCGGCTGCCAAAGAGGTTTCCAAGGAGGCACGGCTTTCCCTCCTGGCTCTTCGGGCGTGGGAGCTGTCGCCAGAGCCGCGGCCCTACCGGAAAATGCTTCGCAGGCTGGCGCGGCGGCGCCACGTGGGCGCCGGTGTCGCCGAGGCTGACGGCCGCCAGAAAGCCCGCAGCCCCACGGGCTGTGGGGCCACGCGAGTGGCTGCCTAAGAGATTTCCAAGGAGGCACGGCTTTCCCTCCTGGCTCTTCGGGCGTGGGAGCTGTCGCCAGAGCCGCGGCCCTACCGGAAAATGCTTCGCAGGCTGGCGTGGCGGCGAAACGTGGTCGCAGGTGTCGCCGAGGCTGACGGCCGCCGGAAAGCCCGCAGCCCCACGGGCTGTGGGGCCACGCGAGCGGCTGCTAAAGAGGTTTCCAACGAGGCACGGCTTTCCCTCCTGGCTCTTCGGGCGTGGGAGCTGTCGCCAGAGCCGCGGCCCTACCGGAAAATGCTTCGCAGGCTGGCGTGGCGGCGAAACGTGGTCGCAGGTGTCGCCAGGCTGACGGCCTCCGGAAAGCCCGCAGCCCCACGGGCTGTGGGGCCACGCGAGCGGCTGCTAAAGAGGTTTCCAAGGAGGCACGGCTTTCCCTCCTGGCTCTTCGGGCGTGGGAGCTGTCACCAGAGCCGCGGCCCTACCGGAAAATGCTTTGCAGGCTGGCGCGGCGGCGCCACGTGGGCGCCGGTGTCGCCGAGGCTGACGGCTGCCGGAAAGCCCGCAGACCCACGGGCTGTGGGGCCACGTGAGCGGCTGCCAAAGAGCTTTCCAACGAGGCACGGCTTTCCCTCCTGGCTCTTCGGGCGTGGAAGCTGTCACCAGAGCCGTGGCCCTACCGGAAAATGCTTCGCAGGCTGGCCTGGCCGCGCCACGTGGTTGCCGGTGTCGCCGAATCTGACGGCCGCCGGAAAGCCCGCAGCCCCACGGGCTGTGGGGCCACGCGAGCGGCTGCCAAAGAGCTTTCCAACGAGGCACGGCTTTCCCTCCTGGCTCTTCGGGCGTGGGAGCTGTCGCCAGAGCCGCGGCCCTACCGGAAAATGCTTCGCAGGCTGGCGCTGCGGCGCCACGAAGGCGCCGGTGTCGCGGAGGCTGACGGCCGCCGGAAAGCCCGCAGCGCCACGGACTGTGGGGCCACGTGAGCGGCTGCCAAAGAGCTTTCCAAGGAGGCACGGCTTTCCCTCCTGGCTCTTTGGGCGTGGGAGCTGTCGCCAGAGCCACGGCCCTACCGGAAAATGCTTTGCAGGCTGGCGCGGTGGCGCCACGTGGGCGCCGGTGTCGCGGAGGCTGACGGCCGCCGGAAAGCCCGCAGCCCCACGGGCTGTGGGGCCACGCGAGCGGCTGCCAAAGAGGTTTCCAAGGAGGCACGGCTTTCCCTCCTGGCTCTTCGGGCGTGGGAGCTGTCGCCAGAGCCGCGGCCCTACCGGAAAATGCTTCGCAGGCTGGCGCGGCGGCAACACGTGGGCGCCGGTGTCGCCGAGGCTGACGGCCGCCGGAAAGACCGCAGCCCCACGGGCTGTGGGGCCACGCGAGCGGCTGCCAAAGAGCTTTCCAACGAGGCATGGCTTTCCCTCCTGGCTCTTCGGGCGTGGGAGCTGTCACCAGAGCCGCGGCCCTACTGGAAAATGCTTCGCAGGCTGGCGTGGCCGCGTCACGTGGGCGCCGGTGTCGCCGAATCTGACGGCCTCCGGAAAGCCCGCGGCCCCACGGGCTGTGGGGCCACGCGAGCGGCTGCCAAAGAGATTTCCAACGAGGCACGGCTTTCCCTCCTGGCTCTTCGGGCGTGGGAGCTGTCGCCAGAGCTGCGGCCCTACCGGAAAATGCTTCGCAGTCTGGCACGGCGGCGCCACGTGGGCGCCGGTGTCGCTGAGGCTGACGGCCGCCGGAAAGCCCGCGGCCCCACGGGCCGTGGGGCCACGCGAGCGGCTGCCAAAGAGCTTTCCAAGGAGGCACAGCTTTCCCTCCTGGCTCTTTGGGCGTGGGAGCTGTCACCAGAGCCACGGCCCTACCGGAAAATGCTTCGTAGGCTGGCGCGGCGGCGCCGCGTGGGCGCCGGTGTCGCCGAATCTGACAGCCGCCGGAAAGCCCGCGGCCCCACGGGCTGTGGGGCCACGCGAACGGATGCCAAAGTGCTTTCCAAGGAGGCACGGCTTTCCCTCCTGGCTCTTCGGGCGTGGGAGCTGTCGCCAGAGCCGCGGCCCTACCGGAAAATGCTTCGCAGGCTGGCGCGGCGGCGCCACGTGGGCGCCGGTGTCGCCGAGGCTGACGGCCGCCGGAAAGCCCGCAGCCCCACGGGCTGTGGGGCCACGCGAGCGGCTGCCAAAGAGCTTTCCAACGAGGCACGACTTTCCCTCCTGGCTCTTCGGGCGTGGGAGCTGTCGCCAGAGTCGCGGCCCTACCGGAAAATGCTTCGCAGGCTGGCGCGGCGGCGCCACGTGGGCACCTGTGTCGCCGAGGCTGACGGCGGCCGGAAAGCCCGCAGCCCCACGGGCTGTGGGGCCACGCGAGCGGCTGCCAAAGAGCTTTCCAAGGAGGCACGGCTTTCCCTCCTGGCTCTTCGGGCGTGGGAGCTGTCGCCAGAGCCGCGGCCCTACCGGAAAATGCTTCGCAGTCTGGCGCGGCGGCGCCACGTGGGCGCCGGTGTCGCCGAGGCTGACGGCCGCCGGAAAGCCCGCAGCCCCACGGGCTGTGGGGCCACGCGAGCGGCTGCCAAAGAGCTTTCCAACGAGGCACGGCTTTCCCTCCTGGCTCCTCGGGCGTGGGAGCTGTCGCCAGAGCCGCGGCCCTACCGGAAAATGCTTCGCAGTCTGGCACGGCGGCGCCACGTGGGCGCCGGTGTCGCCGAGGCTGACGGCCGCCGGAAAGCCCGCGGCCCCACGGGCCGTGGGGCCACGCGAGCGGCTGCCAAAGAGCTTTCCAAGGAGGCACAGCTTTCCCTCCTGGCTCTTTGGGCGTGGGAGCTGTCACCAGAGCCACGGCCCTACCGGAAAATGCTTTGCAGGCTGGCGCGGCGGCGCCACGTGGGTGCCGGTGTCGCCGAGGCTGACGGCCGCCGGAAAGCCCGCAGCCCCACGGGCTGTGGGGCCACGCGAGCGGCTGCCAAAGAGCTTTCCAAGGAGGCACGGCTTTCCCTCCTGGCTCTTCAGGCGTGGGAGCTATCGCCAGAGCCGCGGCCCTAGCGGAAAATGCTTCGCAGGCTGGCGTGGCGGCGAAACGTGGTCGCAGGTGTCGCCGAGGCTGACGGCCGCCGGAAAGCCCGCAGCGCCACGGGCTGTGGGGCCACGCGAGCGGCTGCTAAAGAGGTTTCCAACGAGGCACGGCTTTCCCTCCTGGCTCTTCGGGCGTGGGAGCTGTCGCCAGAGCCGCGGCCCTACCGGAAAATGCTTCGCAGGCTGGCGTGGCGGCGAAACGTGGTCGCAGGTGTCGCCGAGGCTGACGGCGGCCGGAAAGCCCGCAGCCCCACGGGCTGTGGGGCCACGCGAGCGGCTGCTAAAGAGGTTTCCAACGAGGCACGGCTTTCCCTCCTGGCTCTTCGGTCGTGGAAGCTGTCACCAGAGCCGTGGCCCTACCGGAAAATGCTTCGCAGGCTGGCGTGGCCGCGCCACGTGGTTGCCGGTGTCGCCGAGGCTGACGGCCGCCGGAAAGCCCGCAGCCCCACGGGCTGTGGGGCCACGCGAGCGGCTGCCAAAGAGCTTTCCAAGGAGGCACGGCTTTCCCTCCTGGCTCTTCGGGCGTGGGAGCTGTCGCAAGAGCCGTGGCCCTACCGGAAAATGCTTCGCAGGCTGGCGTGGCGGCGCCACGTGGGCGCCGGTGTCGCCGAGGCTGACGGCCGCCGGAAAGCCCGCAGCCCCACGGGCTGTGGGGCCACGCGAGCGGCTGCCAAAGAGGTTTCCAAGGAGGCACGGCTTTCCCTCCTGGCTCTTCGGGCGTGGGAGCTGTCGCCAGAGCCGCGGCCCTACCGGAAAATGCTTCGCAGGCTGGCGCGGCGGCGCCACGTGGGCGCCGGTGTCGCCGAGGCTGACGGCCGCCGGAAAGCCCGCAGCCCCACGGGCTGTGGGGCCACGCGAGCGGCTGCCAAAGAGCTTTCCAAGGAGGCACGGCTTTCCCTCCTGGCTCTTCGGGCGTGGGAGCTGTCGCCAGAGCCGCGGCCCTACCGGAAAATGCTTCGCAGGCTGGCGTGGCGGCGAAACGTGGTCGCAGGTGTCGCCGAGGCTGACGGCCGCCGGAAAGCCCGCAGCCCCACGGGCTGTGGGGCCACGCGAGCGGCTGCTAAAGAGGTTTCCAAGGAGGCACGGCTTTCCCTCCTGCCTCTTCGTGCGTGGGAGCTGTCGCCAGAGCCGCGGCCCTACCGGAAAATGCTTCGCAGGCTGGCGTGGCGGCGAAACGTGGTCGCAGGTGTCGCCGAGGCTGACGGCCGCCGGAAAGCCCGCAGCCCCACGGGCTGTGGGGCCACGCGAGCGGCTGCTAAAGAGGTTTCCAAGGAGGCACGGCTTTCCCTCCTGGCTCTTCGGGCGTGAGAGCTGTCACCAGAGCCGCGGCCCTACCGGAAAATGCTTCGCAGGCTGGCGCGGCGGCGCCACGTGGGCGCCGGTGTCGCCGAGGCTGACGGCTGCCGGAAAGCCCGCAGACCCACGGGCTGTGGGGCCACGTGAGCGGCTGCCAAAGAGCTTTCCAAGGAGGCACGGCTTTCCCTCCTGGCTCTTTGGGCGTGGGAGCTGTCGCCAGAGCCACGGCCCTACCGGAAAATGCTTCGCAGGCTGGCGCGGTGGCGCCACGTGGGCGCCGGTGTTGCGGAGGCTGACGGCCGCCGGAAAGCCCGCAGCCCCACGGGCTGTGGGGCCACGCGAGCGGCTGCCAAAGAGCTTTCCAAGGAGGCACGGCTTTCCCTCCTGGCTCTTCGGGCGTGGGAGCTGTCGCCAGAGCCGCGGCCCTACTGGAAAATGCTTCGCAGGCTGGCGTGGCGGCGACACGTGGTCACAGGTGTCGCCGAGGCTGACGGCCGCCGGAAAGCCCGCAGCCCCACGGGCTGTGGGGCCACGCGAGCGGCTGCCAAAGAGCTTTCCAAGGAGGCACGGCTTTCCCTCCTGGCTCTTCGGGTGTGGGAGCTGTCGCCAGAGCCGCGGCCCTACCGGAAAATGCTTCACAGGCTGGCGCGGCGGCGCCACATGGGCGCCGGTGGCGTCGAGGCTGACGGCCGCCGGAAAGCCCGCAGCCCCACGGGCTGTGGGGCCACGTGAGCGGCTGCCAAAGAGCTTTCCAACGAGGCACGGCTTTCCCTCCTGGCTCTTCGGGCGTGGGAGCTGTCGCCAGAGACGCGGCCCTACCGGAAAATGCTTCGCAGTCTGGCACGGCCGCGCCACGTGGGCGCCGGTGTCGCCGAGGCTGACGGCCGCCGGAAAGCCCGCAGCCCCACGGGCCGTGGGGCCACGCGAGCGGCTGCCAAAGAGCTTTCCAAGGAGGCACGGCTTTCCCTCCTGGCTCTTTGGGCGTGGGAGCTGTCACCAGAGCCACGGCCCTACCGGAAAATGCTTCGCAGGCTGGCGCGGCGGCGCCACGTGGGCGCCGGTGTCGCCGAGGCTGACGGCCGCCGGAAAGCCCGCAGCCCCACGGGCTGTGGGGCCACGCGAGCGGCTGCCAAAGAGCTTTCCAAGGAGGCACGGCTTTCCCTCCTGGCTCTTCGGGCGTGGGAGCTATCGCCAGAGCCGCGGCCCTAGCGGAAAATGCTTCGCAGGCTGGCGTGGCGGCGAAACGTGGTCGCAGGTGTCGCCGAGGCTGACGGCCGCCGGAAAGCCCGCAGCGCCACGGGCTGTGGGGCCACGCGAGCGGCTGTCAAAGAGCTTTCCAAGGAGGCACGGCTTTCCCTCCTGGCTCTTCGGGCGTGGGAGCTGTCGCCAGAGCCGCGGCCCTACCGGAAAATGCTTCGCAGGCTGGCGCTGCGGCGCCACGAAGGCGCCGGTGTCGCCGAGGCTGACGGCCGCCAGAAAGCCCGCAGCCCCACGGACTGTGGGGCCACGCGAGCGGCTGCCAAAGAGCTTTCCAAGGAGGCACGGCTTTCCCTCCTGGCTCTTCGGGCGTGGGAGCTGTCGCCAGAGCCACGGCCCTACCGGAAAATGCTTCGCAGGCTGGCGCGGTGGCGCCACGTGGGCGCCGGTGTCGCGGAGGCTGATGGCCGCCGGAAAGCCCGCAGCCCCACGGGCTGTGGGGCCACGCGAGCGGCTGCCAAAGAGGTTTCCAAGGAGGCACGGCTTTCCCTCCTGGCTCTTCGGGCGTGGGAGCTGTCGCCAGAGCCGCGGCCCTACCGGAAAATGCTTCGCAGGCTGGCGCGGCGGCGCCACGTGGGCGCCGGTGTCGCCGAGGCTGACGGCCGCCAGAAAGCCCGCAGCCCCACGGGCTGTGGGGCCACGCGAGTGGCTGCCTAAGAGATTTCCAAGGAGGCACGGCTTTCCCTCCTGGCTCTTCGGGCGTGGGAGCTGTCGCCAGAGCCGCGGCCCTACCGGAAAATGCTTCGCAGGCTGGCGTGGCGGCGAAACGTGGTCGCAGGTGTCGCCGAGGCTGACGGCCGCCGGAAAGCCCGCAGCCCCACGGGCTGTGGGGCCACGCGAGCGGCTGCTAAAGAGGTTTCCAACGAGGCACGGCTTTCCCTCCTGGCTCTTCGGGCGTGGGAGCTGTCGCCAGAGCCGCGGCCCTACCGGAAAATGCTTCGCAGGCTGGCGTGGCGGCGAAACGTGGTCGCAGGTGTCGCCAGGCTGACGGCCTCCGGAAAGCCCGCAGCCCCACGGGCTGTGGGGCCACGCGAGCGGCTGCTAAAGAGGTTTCCAAGGAGGCACGGCTTTCCCTCCTGGCTCTTCGGGCGTGGGAGCTGTCACCAGAGCCGCGGCCCTACCGGAAAATGCTTTGCAGGCTGGCGCGGCGGCGCCACGTGGGCGCCGGTGTCGCCGAGGCTGACGGCTGCCGGAAAGCCCGCAGACCCACGGGCTGTGGGGCCACGTGAGCGGCTGCCAAAGAGCTTTCCAACGAGGCACGGCTTTCCCTCCTGGCTCTTCGGGCGTGGAAGCTGTCACCAGAGCCGTGGCCCTACCGGAAAATGCTTCGCAGGCTGGCCTGGCCGCGCCACGTGGTTGCCGGTGTCGCCGAATCTGACGGCCGCCGGAAAGCCCGCAGCCCCACGGGCTGTGGGGCCACGCGAGCGGCTGCCAAAGAGCTTTCCAACGAGGCACGGCTTTCCCTCCTGGCTCTTCGGGCGTGGGAGCTGTCGCCAGAGCCGCGGCCCTACCGGAAAATGCTTCGCAGGCTGGCGCTGCGGCGCCACGAAGGCGCCGGTGTCGCGGAGGCTGACGGCCGCCGGAAAGCCCGCAGCGCCACGGACTGTGGGGCCACGTGAGCGGCTGCCAAAGAGCTTTCCAAGGAGGCACGGCTTTCCCTCCTGGCTCTTTGGGCGTGGGAGCTGTCGCCAGAGCCACGGCCCTACCGGAAAATGCTTTGCAGGCTGGCGCGGTGGCGCCACGTGGGCGCCGGTGTCGCGGAGGCTGACGGCCGCCGGAAAGCCCGCAGCCCCACGGGCTGTGGGGCCACGCGAGCGGCTGCCAAAGAGGTTTCCAAGGAGGCACGGCTTTCCCTCCTGGCTCTTCGGGCGTGGGAGCTGTCGCCAGAGCCGCGGCCCTACCGGAAAATGCTTCGCAGTCTGGCACGGCCGCGCCACGTGGGCGCCGGTGTCGCCGAGGCTGACGGCCGCCGGAAAGCCCGCAGCCCCACGGGCCGTGGGGCCACGCGAGCGGCTGCCAAAGAGCTTTCCAAGGAGGCACGGCTTTCCCTCCTGGCTCTTTGGGCGTGGGAGCTGTCACCAGAGCCACGGCCCTACCGGAAAATGCTTCGCAGGCTGGCGCGGCGGCGCCACGTGGGCGCCGGTGTCGCCGAGGCTGACGGCCGCCGGAAAGCCCGCAGCCCCACGGGCTGTGGGGCCACGCGAGCGGCTGCCAAAGAGCTTTCCAAGGAGGCACGGCTTTCCCTCCTGGCTCTTCGGGCGTGGGAGCTATCGCCAGAGCCGCGGCCCTAGCGGAAAATGCTTCGCAGGCTGGCGTGGCGGCGAAACGTGGTCGCAGGTGTCGCCGAGGCTGACGGCCGCCGGAAAGCCCGCAGCGCCACGGGCTGTGGGGCCACGCGAGCGGCTGTCAAAGAGCTTTCCAAGGAGGCACGGCTTTCCCTCCTGGCTCTTCGGGCGTGGGAGCTGTCGCCAGAGCCGCGGCCCTACCGGAAAATGCTTCGCAGGCTGGCGCTGCGGCGCCACGAAGGCGCCGGTGTCGCCGAGGCTGACGGCCGCCAGAAAGCCCGCAGCCCCACGGACTGTGGGGCCACGCGAGCGGCTGCCAAAGAGCTTTCCAAGGAGGCACGGCTTTCCCTCCTGGCTCTTCGGGCGTGGGAGCTGTCGCCAGAGCCACGGCCCTACCGGAAAATGCTTCGCAGGCTGGCGCGGTGGCGCCACGTGGGCGCCGGTGTCGCGGAGGCTGATGGCCGCCGGAAAGCCCGCAGCCCCACGGGCTGTGGGGCCACGCGAGCGGCTGCCAAAGAGGTTTCCAAGGAGGCACGGCTTTCCCTCCTGGCTCTTCGGGCGTGGGAGCTGTCGCCAGAGCCGCGGCCCTACCGGAAAATGCTTCGCAGGCTGGCGCGGCGGCGCCACGTGGGCGCCGGTGTCGCCGAGGCTGACGGCCGCCAGAAAGCCCGCAGCCCCACGGGCTGTGGGGCCACGCGAGTGGCTGCCTAAGAGATTTCCAAGGAGGCACGGCTTTCCCTCCTGGCTCTTCGGGCGTGGGAGCTGTCGCCAGAGCCGCGGCCCTACCGGAAAATGCTTCGCAGGCTGGCGTGGCGGCGAAACGTGGTCGCAGGTGTCGCCGAGGCTGACGGCCGCCGGAAAGCCCGCAGCCCCACGGGCTGTGGGGCCACGCGAGCGGCTGCTAAAGAGGTTTCCAACGAGGCACGGCTTTCCCTCCTGGCTCTTCGGGCGTGGGAGCTGTCGCCAGAGCCGCGGCCCTACCGGAAAATGCTTCGCAGGCTGGCGTGGCGGCGAAACGTGGTCGCAGGTGTCGCCGAGGCTGACGGCCGCCGGAAAGCCCGCAGCCCCACGGGCTGTGGGGCCACGCGAGCGGCTGCTAAAGAGGTTTCCAAGGAGGCACGGCTTTCCCTCCTGGCTCTTCGGGCGTGGGAGCTGTCACCAGAGCCGCGGCCCTACCGGAAAATGCTTTGCAGGCTGGCGCGGCGGCGCCACGTGGGCGCCGGTGTCGCCGAGGCTGACGGCTGCCGGAAAGCCCGCAGACCCACGGGCTGTGGGGCCACGTGAGCGGCTGCCAAAGAGCTTTCCAACGAGGCACGGCTTTCCCTCCTGGCTCTTCGGGCGTGGAAGCTGTCACCAGAGCCGTGGCCCTACCGGAAAATGCTTCGCAGGCTGGCCTGGCCGCGCCACGTGGTTGCCGGTGTCGCCGAATCTGACGGCCGCCGGAAAGCCCGCAGCCCCACGGGCTGTGGGGCCACGCGAGCGGCTGCCAAAGAGCTTTCCAACGAGGCACGGCTTTCCCTCCTGGCTCTTCGGGCGTGGGAGCTGTCGCCAGAGCCGCGGCCCTACCGGAAAATGCTTCGCAGGCTGGCGCTGCGGCGCCACGAAGGCGCCGGTGTCGCGGAGGCTGACGGCCGCCGGAAAGCCCGCAGCGCCACGGACTGTGGGGCCACGTGAGCGGCTGCCAAAGAGCTTTCCAAGGAGGCACGGCTTTCCCTCCTGGCTCTTTGGGCGTGGGAGCTGTCGCCAGAGCCACGGCCCTACCGGAAAATGCTTTGCAGGCTGGCGCGGTGGCGCCACGTGGGCGCCGGTGTCGCGGAGGCTGACGGCCGCCGGAAAGCCCGCAGCCCCACGGGCTGTGGGGCCACGCGAGCGGCTGCCAAAGAGGTTTCCAAGGAGGCACGGCTTTCCCTCCTGGCTCTTCGGGCGTGGGAGCTGTCGCCAGAGCCGCGGCCCTACCGGAAAATGCTTCGCAGGCTGGCGCGGCGGCAACACGTGGGCGCCGGTGTCGCCGAGGCTGACGGCCGCCGGAAAGACCGCAGCCCCACGGGCTGTGGGGCCACGCGAGCGGCTGCCAAAGAGCTTTCCAACGAGGCATGGCTTTCCCTCCTGGCTCTTCGGGCGTGGGAGCTGTCGCCAGAGTCGCGGCCCTACCGGAAAATGCTTCGCAGGCTGGCGCGGCGGCGCCACGTGGGCACCTGTGTCGCCGAGGCTGACGGCGGCCGGAAAGCCCGCAGCCCCACGGGCCGTGGGGCCACGCGAGCGGCTGCCAAAGAGCTTTCCAAGGAGGCACGGCTTTCCCTCCTGGCTCTTCGGGCGTGGGAGCTGTCGCCAGAGCCGCGGCCCTACCGGAAAATGCTTCGCAGGCTGGCGCGGCGGCGCCACGTGGGCGCCGGTGTCGCCGAGGCTGACGGCCGCCGGAAAGCCCGCAGCCCCACGGGCTGTGGGGCCACGCGAGCGGCTGCCAAAGAGCTTTCCAACGAGGCACGGCTTTCCCTCCTGGCTCCTCGGGCGTGGGAGCTGTCGCCAGAGCCGCGGCCCTACCGGAAAATGCTTCGCAGTCTGGCACGGCCGCGCCACGTGGGCGCCGGTGTCGCCGAGGCTGACGGCCGCCGGAAAGCCCGCAGCCCCACGGGCCGTGGGGCCACGCGAGCGGCTGCCAAAGAGCTTTCCAAGGAGGCACGGCTTTCCCTCCTGGCTCTTTGGGCGTGGGAGCTGTCACCAGAGCCACGGCCCTACCGGAAAATGCTTCGCAGGCTGGCGCGGCGGCGCCACGTGGGCGCCGGTGTCGCCGAGGCTGACGGCCGCCGGAAAGCCCGCAGCCCCACGGGCTGTGGGGCCACGCGAGCGGCTGCCAAAGAGCTTTCCAAGGAGGCACGGCTTTCCCTCCTGGCTCTTCGGGCGTGGGAGCTGTCGCCAGAGCCGCGGCCCTAGCGGAAAATGCTTCGCAGGCTGGCGTGGCGGCGAAACGTGGTCGCAGGTGTCGCCGAGGCTGACGGCCGCCGGAAAGCCCGCAGCGCCACGGGCTGTGGGGCCACGCGAGCGGCTGTCAAAGAGCTTTCCAAGGAGGCACGGCTTTCCCTCCTGGCTCTTCGGGCGTGGGAGCTGTCGCCAGAGCCGCGGCCCTACCGGAAAATGCTTCGCAGGCTGGCGCTGCGGCGCCACGAAGGCGCCGGTGTCGCCGAGGCTGACGGCCGCCAGAAAGCCCGCAGCCCCACGGACTGTGGGGCCACGCGAGCGGCTGCCAAAGAGCTTTCCAAGGAGGCACGGCTTTCCCTCCTGGCTCTTCGGGCGTGGGAGCTGTCGCCAGAGCCACGGCCCTACCGGAAAATGCTTCGCAGGCTGGCGCGGTGGCGCCACGTGGGCGCCGGTGTCGCGGAGGCTGATGGCCGCCGGAAAGCCCGCAGCCCCACGGGCTGTGGGGCCACGCGAGCGGCTGCCAAAGAGGTTTCCAAGGAGGCACGGCTTTCCCTCCTGGCTCTTCGGGCGTGGGAGCTGTCGCCAGAGCCGCGGCCCTACCGGAAAATGCTTCGCAGGCTGGCGCGGCGGCGCCACGTGGGCGCCGGTGTCGCCGAGGCTGACGGCCGCCAGAAAGCCCGCAGCCCCACGGGCTGTGGGGCCACGCGAGTGGCTGCCTAAGAGATTTCCAAGGAGGCACGGCTTTCCCTCCTGGCTCTTCGGGCGTGGGAGCTGTCGCCAGAGCCGCGGCCCTACCGGAAAATGCTTCGCAGGCTGGCGTGGCGGCGAAACGTGGTCGCAGGTGTCGCCGAGGCTGACGGCCGCCGGAAAGCCCGCAGCCCCACGGGCTGTGGGGCCACGCGAGCGGCTGCTAAAGAGGTTTCCAACGAGGCACGGCTTTCCCTCCTGGCTCTTCGGGCGTGGGAGCTGTCGCCAGAGCCGCGGCCCTACCGGAAAATGCTTCGCAGGCTGGCGTGGCGGCGAAACGTGGTCGCAGGTGTCGCCAGGCTGACGGCCTCCGGAAAGCCCGCAGCCCCACGGGCTGTGGGGCCACGCGAGCGGCTGCTAAAGAGGTTTCCAAGGAGGCACGGCTTTCCCTCCTGGCTCTTCGGGCGTGGGAGCTGTCACCAGAGCCGCGGCCCTACCGGAAAATGCTTTGCAGGCTGGCGCGGCGGCGCCACGTGGGCGCCGGTGTCGCCGAGGCTGACGGCTGCCGGAAAGCCCGCAGACCCACGGGCTGTGGGGCCACGTGAGCGGCTGCCAAAGAGCTTTCCAACGAGGCACGGCTTTCCCTCCTGGCTCTTCGGGCGTGGAAGCTGTCACCAGAGCCGTGGCCCTACCGGAAAATGCTTCGCAGGCTGGCCTGGCCGCGCCACGTGGTTGCCGGTGTCGCCGAATCTGACGGCCGCCGGAAAGCCCGCAGCCCCACGGGCTGTGGGGCCACGCGAGCGGCTGCCAAAGAGCTTTCCAACGAGGCACGGCTTTCCCTCCTGGCTCTTCGGGCGTGGGAGCTGTCGCCAGAGCCGCGGCCCTACCGGAAAATGCTTCGCAGGCTGGCGCTGCGGCGCCACGAAGGCGCCGGTGTCGCGGAGGCTGACGGCCGCCGGAAAGCCCGCAGCGCCACGGACTGTGGGGCCACGTGAGCGGCTGCCAAAGAGCTTTCCAAGGAGGCACGGCTTTCCCTCCTGGCTCTTTGGGCGTGGGAGCTGTCGCCAGAGCCACGGCCCTACCGGAAAATGCTTTGCAGGCTGGCGCGGTGGCGCCACGTGGGCGCCGGTGTCGCGGAGGCTGACGGCCGCCGGAAAGCCCGCAGCCCCACGGGCTGTGGGGCCACGCGAGCGGCTGCCAAAGAGGTTTCCAAGGAGGCACGGCTTTCCCTCCTGGCTCTTCGGGCGTGGGAGCTGTCGCCAGAGCCGCGGCCCTACCGGAAAATGCTTCGCAGTCTGGCACGGCCGCGCCACGTGGGCGCCGGTGTCGCCGAGGCTGACGGCCGCCGGAAAGCCCGCAGCCCCACGGGCCGTGGGGCCACGCGAGCGGCTGCCAAAGAGCTTTCCAAGGAGGCACGGCTTTCCCTCCTGGCTCTTTGGGCGTGGGAGCTGTCACCAGAGCCACGGCCCTACCGGAAAATGCTTCGCAGTCTGGCGCGGCGGCGCCACGTGGGCGCCGGTGTCGCCGAGGCTGACGGCCGCCGGAAAGCCCGCAGCCCCACGGGCTGTGGGGCCACGCGAGCGGCTGCCAAAGAGCTTTCCAAGGAGGCACGGCTTTCCCTCCTGGCTCTTCGGGCGTGGGAGCTATCGCCAGAGCCGCGGCCCTAGCGGAAAATGCTTCGCAGGCTGGCGTGGCGGCGAAACGTGGTCGCAGGTGTCGCCGAGGCTGACGGCCGCCGGAAAGCCCGCAGCGCCACGGGCTGTGGGGCCACGCGAGCGGCTGTCAAAGAGCTTTCCAAGGAGGCACGGCTTTCCCTCCTGGCTCTTCGGGCGTGGGAGCTGTCGCCAGAGCCGCGGCCCTACCGGAAAATGCTTCGCAGGCTGGCGCTGCGGCGCCACGAAGGCGCCGTGTCGCCGAGGCTGACGGCCGCCAGAAAGCCCGCAGCCCCACGGACTGTGGGGCCACGCGAGCGGCTGCCAAAGAGCTTTCCAAGGAGGCACGGCTTTCCCTCCTGGCTCTTCGGGCGTGGGAGCTGTCGCCAGAGCCACGGCCCTACCGGAAAATGCTTCGCAGGCTGGCGCGGTGGCGCCACGTGGGGCGCCGGTGTCGCGGAGGCTGATGGCCGCCGGAAAGCCCGCAGCCCCACGGGCTGTGGGGCCACGCGAGCGGCTGCCAAAGAGGTTTCCAAGGAGGCACGGCTTTCCCTCCTGGCTCTTCGGGCGTGGGAGCTGTCGCCAGAGCCGCGGCCCTACCGGAAAATGCTTCGCAGGCTGGCGCGGCGGCGCCACGTGGGCGCCGGTGTCGCCGAGGCTGACGGCCGCCAGAAAGCCCGCAGCCCCACGGCTGTGGGGCCACGCGAGTGGCTGCCTAAGAGATTTCCAAGGAGGCACGGCTTTCCCTCCTGGCTCTTCGGGCGTGGGAGCTGTCGCCAGAGCCGCGGCCCTACCGGAAAATGCTTCGCAGGCTGGCGTGGCGGCGAAACGTGGTCGCAGGTGTCGCCGAGGCTGACGGCCGCCGGAAAGCCCGCAGCCCCACGGGCTGTGGGGCCACGCGAGCGGCTGCTAAAGAGGTTTCCAACGAGGCACGGCTTTCCCTCCTGGCTCTTCGGGCGTGGGAGCTGTCGCCAGAGCCGCGGCCCTACCGGAAAATGCTTCGCAGGCTGGCGTGGCGGCGAAACGTGGTCGCAGGTGTCGCCAGGCTGACGGCCTCCGAAAGCCCGCAGCCCCACGGGCTGTGGGGCCACGCGAGCGGCTGCTAAAGAGGTTTCCAAGGAGGCACGGCTTTCCCTCCTGGCTCTTCGGGCGTGGGAGCTGTCACCAGAGCCGCGGCCCTACCGGAAAATGCTTTGCAGGCTGGCGCGGCGGCGCCACGTGGGCGCCGGTGTCGCCGAGGCTGACGGCTGCCGGAAAGCCCGCAGACCCACGGGCTGTGGGGCCACGTGAGCGGCTGCCAAAGAGCTTTCCAACGAGGCACGGCTTTCCCTCCTGGCTCTTCGGGCGTGGAAGCTGTCACCAGAGCCGTGGCCCCTACCGGAAAATGCTTCGCAGGCTGGCCTGGCCGCGCCACGTGGTTGCCGGTGTCGCCGAATCTGACGGCCGCCGGAAAGCCCGCAGCCCCACGGGCTGTGGGGCCACGCGAGCGGCTGCCAAAGAGCTTTCCAACGAGGCACGGCTTTCCCTCCTGGCTCTTCGGGCGTGGGAGCTGTCGCCAGAGCCGCGGCCCTACCGGAAAATGCTTCGCAGGCTGGCGCTGCGGCGCCACGAAGGCGCCGGTGTCGCGGAGGCTGACGGCCGCCGGAAAGCCCGCGCAGCGCCACGGACTGTGGGGCCACGTGAGCGGCTGCCAAAGAGCTTTCCAAGGAGGCACGGCTTTCCCTCCTGGCTCTTTGGGCGTGGGAGCTGTCGCCAGAGCCACGGCCCTACCGGAAAATGCTTTGCAGGCTGGCGCGGTGGCGCCACGTGGGCGCCGGTGTCGCGGAGGCTGACGGCCGCCGGAAAGCCCGCAGCCCCACGGGCTGTGGGGCCACGCGAGCGGCTGCCAAAGAGGTTTCCAAGGAGGCACGCTTTCCCTCCTGGCTCTTCGGGCGTGGGAGCTGTCGCCAGAGCCGCGGCCCTACCGGAAAATGCTTCGCAGGCTGGCGCGGCGGCAACACGTGGGCGCCGGTGTCGCCGAGGCTGACGGCCGCCGGAAAGACCGCAGCCCCACGGGCTGTGGGGCACGCGAGCGGCTGCCAAAGAGCTTTTCCCAACGAGGCATGGCTTTCCCTCCTGGCTCTTCGGGCGTGGGAGCTGTCACCAGAGCCGCGGCCCTACTGGAAAATGCTTCGCAGGCTGGCGTGGCCGCGTCACGTGGGCGCCGGTGTCGCCGAATCTGACGGCCTCCGGAAAGCCCGCGGCCCCACGGGCTGTGGGGCCACGCGAGCGGCTGCCAAAGAGATTTCCAACGAGGCACGGCTTTCCCTCCTGGCTCTTCGGGCGTGGGAGCTGTCGCCAGAGCGGCGGCCCTACCGGAAAATGCTTCGCAGTCTGGCACGGCGGCGCCACGTGGGCGCCGGTGTCGCTGAGGCTGACGGCCGCCGGAAAGCCCGCGGCCCCACGGGCCGTGGGGCCACGCGAGCGGCTGCCAAAGAGCTTTCCAAGGAGGCACAGCTTTCCCTCCTGGCTCTTTGGGCGTGGGAGCTGTCACCAGAGCCACGGCCCTACCGGAAAATGCTTCGTAGGCTGGCGCGGCGGCGCCGCGTGGGCGCCGGTGTCGCCGAATCTGACAGCCGCCGGAAAGCCCGCGGCCCCACGGGCTGTGGGGCCACGCGAACGGATGCCAAAGTGCTTTCCAAGGAGGCACGGCTTTCCCTCCTGGCTCTTCGGGCGTGGGAGCTGTCGCCAGAGCCGCGGCCCTACCGGAAAATGCTTCGCAGGCTGGCGCGGCGGCGCCACGTGGCGCCGGTGTCGCCGAGGCTGACGGCCGCCGGAAAGCCGCAGCCCCACGGGCTGTGGGGGGCCACGCGAGCGGCTGCCAAAGAGCTTTCCAACGAGGCACGACTTTCCCTCCTGGCTCTTCGGGCGTGGGAGCTGTCGCCAGAGTCGCGGCCCTACCGGAAAATGCTTCGCAGGCTGGCGCGGCGGCGCCACGTGGGCACCTGTGTCGCCGAGGCTGACGGCGGCCGGAAAGCCCGCAGCCCCACGGGCTGTGGGGCCACGCGAGCGGCTGCCAAAGAGCTTTCCAAGGAGGCACGGCTTTCCCTCCTGGCTCTTCGGGCGTGGGAGCTGTCGCCAGAGCCGCGGCCCTACCGGAAAATGCTTCGCAGTCTGGCGCGGCGGCGCCACGTGGGCGCCGGTGTCGCCGAGGCTGACGGCCGCCGGAAAGCCCGCAGCCCCACGGGCTGTGGGGCCACGCGAGCGGCTGCCAAAGAGCTTTCCAACGAGGCACGGCTTTCCCTCCTGGCTCCTCGGGCGTGGGAGCTGTCGCCAGAGCCGCGGCCCTACCGGAAAATGCTTCGCAGTCTGGCACGGCGGCGCCACGTGGGCGCCGGTGTCGCCGAGGCTGACGGCCGCCGGAAAGCCCGCGGCCCCACGGGCCGTGGGGCCACGCGAGCGGCTGCCAAAGAGCTTTCCAAGGAGGCACAGCTTTCCCTCCTGGCTCTTTGGGCGTGGGAGCTGTCACCAGAGCCACGGCCCTACCGGAAAATGCTTTGCAGGCTGGCGCGGCGGCGCCACGTGGGTGCCGGTGTCGCCGAGGCTGACGGCCGCCGGAAAGCCCGCAGCCCCACGGGCTGTGGGGCCACGCGAGCGGCTGCCAAAGAGCTTTCCAAGGAGGCACGGCTTTCCCTCCTGGCTCTTCAGGCGTGGGAGCTATCGCCAGAGCCGCGGCCCTAGCGGAAAATGCTTCGCAGGCTGGCGTGGCGGCGAAACGTGGTCGCAGGTGTCGCCGAGGCTGACGGCCGCCGGAAAGCCCGCAGCGCCACGGGCTGTGGGGCCACGCGAGCGGCTGCTAAAGAGGTTTCCAACGAGGCACGGCTTTCCCTCCTGGCTCTTCGGGCGTGGGAGCTGTCGCCAGAGCCGCGGCCCTACCGGAAAATGCTTCGCAGGCTGGCGTGGCGGCGAAACGTGGTCGCAGGTGTCGCCGAGGCTGACGGCGGCCGGAAAGCCCGCAGCCCCACGGGCTGTGGGGCCACGCGAGCGGCTGCTAAAGAGGTTTCCAACGAGGCACGGCTTTCCCTCCTGGCTCTTCGGTCGTGGAAGCTGTCACCAGAGCCGTGGCCCTACCGGAAAATGCTTCGCAGGCTGGCGTGGCCGCGCCACGTGGTTGCCGGTGTCGCCGAGGCTGACGGCCGCCGGAAAGCCCGCAGCCCCACGGGCTGTGGGGCCACGCGAGCGGCTGCCAAAGAGCTTTCCAAGGAGGCACGGCTTTCCCTCCTGGCTCTTCGGGCGTGGGAGCTGTCGCAAGAGCCGTGGCCCTACCGGAAAATGCTTCGCAGGCTGGCGTGGCGGCGCCACGTGGGCGCCGGTGTCGCCGAGGCTGACGGCCGCCGGAAAGCCCGCAGCCCCACGGGCTGTGGGGCCACGCGAGCGGCTGCCAAAGAGGTTTCCAAGGAGGCACGGCTTTCCCTCCTGGCTCTTCGGGCGTGGGAGCTGTCGCCAGAGCCGCGGCCCTACCGGAAAATGCTTCGCAGGCTGGCGCGGCGGCGCCACGTGGGCGCCGGTGTCGCCGAGGCTGACGGCCGCCGGAAAGCCCGCAGCCCCACGGGCTGTGGGGCCACGCGAGCGGCTGCCAAAGAGCTTTCCAAGGAGGCACGGCTTTCCCTCCTGGCTCTTCGGGCGTGGGAGCTGTCGCCAGAGCCGCGGCCCTACCGGAAAATGCTTCGCAGGCTGGCGTGGCGGCGAAACGTGGTCGCAGGTGTCGCCGAGGCTGACGGCCGCCGGAAAGCCCGCAGCCCCACGGGCTGTGGGGCCACGCGAGCGGCTGCTAAAGAGGTTTCCAAGGAGGCACGGCTTTCCCTCCTGCCTCTTCGTGCGTGGGAGCTGTCGCCAGAGCCGCGGCCCTACCGGAAAATGCTTCGCAGGCTGGCGTGGCGGCGAAACGTGGTCGCAGGTGTCGCCGAGGCTGACGGCCGCCGGAAAGCCCGCAGCCCCACGGGCTGTGGGGCCACGCGAGCGGCTGCTAAAGAGGTTTCCAAGGAGGCACGGCTTTCCCTCCTGGCTCTTCGGGCGTGAGAGCTGTCACCAGAGCCGCGGCCCTACCGGAAAATGCTTCGCAGGCTGGCGCGGCGGCGCCACGTGGGCGCCGGTGTCGCCGAGGCTGACGGCTGCCGGAAAGCCCGCAGACCCACGGGCTGTGGGGCCACGTGAGCGGCTGCCAAAGAGCTTTCCAAGGAGGCACGGCTTTCCCTCCTGGCTCTTTGGGCGTGGGAGCTGTCGCCAGAGCCACGGCCCTACCGGAAAATGCTTCGCAGGCTGGCGCGGTGGCGCCACGTGGGCGCCGGTGTTGCGGAGGCTGACGGCCGCCGGAAAGCCCGCAGCCCCACGGGCTGTGGGGCCACGCGAGCGGCTGCCAAAGAGCTTTCCAAGGAGGCACGGCTTTCCCTCCTGGCTCTTCGGGCGTGGGAGCTGTCGCCAGAGCCGCGGCCCTACTGGAAAATGCTTCGCAGGCTGGCGTGGCGGCGACACGTGGTCACAGGTGTCGCCGAGGCTGACGGCCGCCGGAAAGCCCGCAGCCCCACGGGCTGTGGGGCCACGCGAGCGGCTGCCAAAGAGCTTTCCAAGGAGGCACGGCTTTCCCTCCTGGCTCTTCGGGTGTGGGAGCTGTCGCCAGAGCCGCGGCCCTACCGGAAAATGCTTCACAGGCTGGCGCGGCGGCGCCACATGGGCGCCGGTGGCGTCGAGGCTGACGGCCGCCGGAAAGCCCGCAGCCCCACGGGCTGTGGGGCCACGTGAGCGGCTGCCAAAGAGCTTTCCAACGAGGCACGGCTTTCCCTCCTGGCTCTTCGGGCGTGGGAGCTGTCGCCAGAGACGCGGCCCTACCGGAAAATGCTTCGCAGGCTAGCGCCGCGGCGCTACATGGTCGCAGGTGTCACGGAGGCTGACGGCCGCCGGAAAGCCCACAGCCCCACGGGCTGTGGGGCCACGCGAGCGGCTGCCAAAGAGCTTTCCAACGAGGCACAGCTTTCCCTCCTGGCTCTTCGGGCGTGGGAGCTGTCACCAGAGACGCGGCCCTACCGGAAAATGCTTCGCAGGGTGGCGTGGCGGCGCCACGTGGGCAACGGTGTCGCCGAGGCTGATGGCCGCCGGAAAGCCCGCAGCCCCACGGGCTGTGGGGCCACGCGAGCGGCTGCCAAAGAGCTTTCCAAGGAGGCACGGCTTTCCCTCCTGGCTCTTCGGGCGTGGGAGCTGTCGCCAGAGCCGCGGCCCTACCGAAAAATGCTTTGCAGGCTGGCGCGGCGGCGCCACGTGGGCGCCGGTGTCGCCGAGGCTGACGGCCGCCGGAAAGCCCGCACCCCCACGGGCTGTGGGGCCACGCGAGCGGCTGCCAAAGAGCTTTCCAAGGAGGCACGGCTTTCCCTCCTGGCTCTTCGGGTGTGGGAGCTGTCGCCAGAGCCGCGGCCCTACCGGAAAATGCTTCGCAGGCTGGCGTGGCAGCGCCACTTGGGCGCCGGTGTCGCCGAGGCTGATGGCCGCCGGAAAGCCCGCAGCCCCACGGGCTGTGGGGCCACGCGAGCGGCTGCCAAAGAGCTTTCCAAGGAGCACGGCTTTCCCTCCTGGCTCTTCGGGCATGGGAGCTGTCGCCAGAGCCGCGGCCCTACCGGAAAATGCTACGGAGGCTGGCGCCGCGGCGCCACGTAGGAGCAGGTGTCGCCGAGGCTGACGGCCGCCGGAAAGCCCTCAGCCCCACGGGCTGTGGGGCCACGCGAGCGGCTGCCAAAGAGCTTTCCAAGGAGGCACGGCTTTCCCTCCTGGCTCTTCGGGCGTGGGAGCTGTCGCCAGAGCCGCGGCCCTACCGGAAAATGCTTCGCAGGCTGGCGCGGCGGCGCCACGTGGTCGCAGGTGTTGCCGAGGCTGACGGCCGCCGGAAAGCCCGCAGCCCCACGGGCTGTGGGGCCACGCGAGCGGCTGCCAAAGAGCTTTCCAACGAGGCACGGCTTTCCCTCCTGCCTCTTCTGGTGTGGCAGCTGTCGCCAGAGCCGCGGCCCTACCGGAAAATGCTTCGCAGGCTGGCGCGGCGGCGCCACGTGGGCACTGGTGTCACCGAGGCTGACGGCCGCCAGAAAGCCCGCAGCCCCACGGGCTGTGGGGCCACGCGAGCGGCTGCCAAAGAGCTTTCCAACGAGGCACGGCTTTCCCTCCTGGCTCTTCGGGCGTGGGAGCTGTCGCCAGAGCCGCGGCCCTACCGAAAAATGCTTTGCAGGCTGGCGCGGCGGCGCCACGTGGGCGCCGGTGTCGCCGAGGCTGACGGCCGCCGGAAAGCCCGCAGCCCCACGGGCTGTGGGGCCACGCGAGCGGCTGCCAAAGAGCTTTCCAAGGAGGCACGGCTTTCCCTCCTGGCTCTTCGGGTGTGGGAGCTGTCGCCAGAGCCGCGGCCCTACCGGAAAATGCTTCACAGGCTGGCGCGGCGGCGCCACATGGGCGCCGGTGGTGTCGAGGCTGACGGCCGCCGGAAAGCCCGCAGCCCCACGGGCTGTGGGGCCACGCGAGCGGCTGCCAAAGAGCTTTCCAAGGAGGCACGGCTTTCCCTCCTGGCTCTTCGGGCGTGGGAGCTGTCGCCAGAGCCGCGGCCCTACCGGAAAATGCTTCGCAGGCTAGCGCCGCGGCGCTACATGGTCGCAGGTGTCACCGAGGCTGACGGCCGCCGGAAAGCCCACAGCCCCACGGGCTGTGGGGCCACGCGAGCGGCTGCCAAAGAGCTTTCCAACGAGGCACAGCTTTCCCTCCTGGCTCTTCGGGCGTGGGAGCTGTCGCCAGAGCCGCGGCCCTACCGGAAAATGCTTTGCAGGCTGGCGCGGTGGCGCCACGTGGGCGCCGGTATCGCCGAGGCTGACGGTCGCCGGAAAGCCCGCAGCCCCACGGGCTGTGGGGCCACGCGAGCGGCTGCCAAAGAGCTTTCCAACGAGGCACGGCTTTCCCTCCTGGCTCTTCGGGCGTGGGAGCTGTCGCCAGAGCCGCGGCCCTACCGGAAAATGCTTCGCAGGCTGGCGCGGCGGCGCCACGTGGGCGCCGGTGGTGTCGAGGCTGACGGCCGCCGGAAAGCCCGCAGCCCCACGGGCTGTGGGGCCACGCGAGCGGCTGCCAAAGAGCTTTCCAAGGAGGCACGGCTTTCCCTCCTGGCTCTTCGGGCGTGGGAGCTGTCGCCAGAGCCGCGGCCCTACCGGAAAATGCTTCGCAGGCTGGCGCAGCGGCGCCACGTGGGCGCCGGTGTCGCCGAGGCTGACGGTCGCCGGAAAGCCCGCAGCCCCACGGGCTGTGGGGCCACGCGAGCGGCTGCCAAAGAGGTTTCCAAGGAGGCACGGCTTTCCCTCCTGGCTCTTCGGGCGTGGGAGCTGTCGCCAGAGCCGCGGCCCTACCGGAAAATGCTTCGCAGGGTGTCGTGGTGGCCCCACGTGGGCGCTGGTGTCGCCGAGGCTGATGGCCGCCGGAAAGCCCGCAGCCCCACGGGCTGTGGGGCCACGTGAGCGGCTGCCAAAGAGCTTTCCAAGGAGGCACGGCTTTCCCTCCTGGCTCTTCGGGCGTGGGAGCTGTCGCCAGAGCCGCGGCCCTACCGAAAAATGCTTTGCAGGCTGGCGCGGCGGCGCCACGTGGGCGCCGGTGTCGCCGAGGCTGACGGCCGCCGGAAAGCCCGCACCCCCACGGGCTGTGGGGCCACGCGAGCGGCTGCCAAAGAGCTTTCCAAGGAGCACGGCTTTCCCTCCTGGCTCTTCGGGCGTGGGAGCTGTCGCCAGAGCCGCGGCCCTACCGGAAAATGCTTCGCAGGCTGGCGTGGCAGCGCCACTTGGGCGCCGGTGTCGCCGAGGCTGATGGCCGCCGGAAAGCCCGCAGCCCCACGGGCTGTGGGGCCACGCGAGCGGCTGCCAAAGAGCTTTCCAAGGAGCACGGCTTTCCCTCCTGGCTCTTCGGGCGTGGGAGCTGTCGCCAGAGCCGCGGCCCTACCGGAAAATGCTTCGCAGATAGGCGTGGCGGCACCACGTGGTCGCAGGTGTCGCCGAGGCTGACGGCCGCCGGAAAGCCCGCAGCCCCACGGGCTGTGGGGCCACGCGAGCGGCTGCCAAAGAGCTTTCCAACGAGGCACGGCTTTCCCTCCTGGCTCTTCGGGCGTGGGAGCTGTCGCCAGAGCCGCGGCCCTACCGGAAAATGCTACGGAGGCTGGCGCCGCGGCGCCACGTGGGAGCAGGTGTCGCCGAGGCTGACGGCCGCCGGAAAGCCCGCAGCCCCACGGGCTGTGGGGCCACGCGAGCGGCTGCCAAAGAGCTTTCCAAGGAGGCACGGCTTTCCCTCCTGGCTCTTCGGGCGTGGGAGCTGTCGCCAGAGCCGCGGCCCTACCGGAAAATGCTTCGCAGGCTAGCGCCGCGGCGCTACATGGTCGCAGGTGTCACCGAGGCTGACGGCCGCCGGAAAGCCCACAGCCCCACGGGCTGTGGGGCCACGCGAGCGGCTGCCAAAGAGCTTTCCAACGAGGCACAGCTTTCCCTCCTGGCTCTTCGGGCGTGGGAGCTGTCGCCAGAGCCGCGGCCCTACCGGAAAATGCTTTGCAGGCTGGCGCGGTGGCGCCACGTGGGCGCCGGTGTCGCCGAGGCTGATGGTCGCCGGAAAGCCCGCAGCCCCACGGGCTGTGGGGCCAGGCGAGCGGCTGCCAAAGAGCTTTCCAACGAGGCACGGCTTTCCCTCCTGGCTCTTCGGGCGTGCGAGCTGTCGCCAGAGCCGCGGCCCTACCGGAAAATGCTTCGCAGGCTGGCGCGGCGGCGCCACATGGGCGCCGGTGGTGTCGAGGCTGACGGCCGCCGGAAAGCCCGCAGCCCCACGGGCTGTGGGGCCACGCGAGCGGCTGCCAAAGAGCTTTCCAAGGAGGCACGGCTTTCCCTCCTGGCTCTTTGGGCGTGGGAGCTGTCGCCAGAGCCGCGGCCCTACCGGAAAATGCTTCGCAGGCTGGCGCAGCGGCGCCACGTGGGCGCCGGTGTCGCCGAGGCTGACGGTCGCCGGAAAGCCCGCAGCCCCACGGGCTGTGGGGCCACGCGAGCGGCTGCCAAAGAGCTTTCCAACGAGGCACAGCTTTCCCTCCTGGCTCTTCGGGCGTGGGAGCTGTCGCCAGAGACGCGGCCCTACCGGAAAATGCTTCGCAGGGTGTCGTGGCGGCCCCACGTGGGCGCTGGTGTCGCCGAGGCTGATGGCCGCCGGAAAGCCCGCAGCCCCACGGGCTGTGGGGCCACGCGAGCGGCTGCCAAAGAGCTTTCCAAGGAGGCACGGCTTTCCCTCCTGGCTCTTCGGGCGTGGGAGCTGTCGCCAGAGCCGCGGCCCTACCGAAAAATGCTTTGCAGGCTGGCGCGGCGGCGCCACGTGGGCGCCGGTGTCGCCGAGGCTGACGGCCGCCGGAAAGCCCGCACCCCCACGGGCTGTGGGGCCACGCGAGCGGCTGCCAAAGAGCTTTCCAAGGAGCACGGCTTTCCCTCCTGGCTCTTCGGGCGTGGGAGCTGTCGCCAGAGCCGCGGCCCTACCGGAAAATGCTTCGCATGCTGGCGCGGCGGCGCCACGTGGTCGCAGGTGTCGCCGAGGCTGACGGCCGCCGGAAAGCCCGCAGCCCCACGGGCTGTGGGGCCACGCGAGCGGCTGCCAAAGAGCTTTCCAAGGAGGCACGGCTTTCCCTCCTGGCTCTTCGGGCGTGGGAGCTGTCGCCAGAGCCGCGGCCCTACCGGAAAATGCTTCGCAGGCTGGCGACGCGGCGCCACCTTGGCGCCGATGTCGCCGAGGCTGATGGCCGCCAGAACGCCCGCAGCCCCACGGGCTGTGGGGCCACGCGAGCGGCTGCCAAAGAGCTTTCCAACGAGGCACGGCTTTCCCTCCTGGCTCTTCGGGCGTGGGAGCTGTCGCTAGAGACGCAGACCTACCGGAAAATGCTTCGCAGGCTGGCGCGGCGGCGCCACGTGGGCGCCGGTGGTGTCGAGGCTGACGGCCGCCGGAAAGCCCGCAGCGCCACGGGCTGTGGGGCCACGCGAGCGGCTGCCAAAGAGCTTTCCAAGGAGGCACGGCTTTCCCTCCTGGCTCTTCGGGCGTGGGAGCTGTCGCCAGAGCCGCGGCCCTACCGGAAAATGCTTCGGAGGCTGGCGCCGCGTCGCCACGTGGGAGCAGGTGTCGCCGAGGCTGACGGCCGCCGGAAAGCCCGCAGCCCCACGGGCTGTGGGGCCACGCGAGCGGCTGCCAAAGAGCTTTCCAAGGAGGCACGGCTTTCCCTCCTGGCTCTTCGGGCGTGGGAGCTGTCGCCAGAGCCGCGGCCCTACCGGAAAATGCTTCGCAGGCTGGCGCGGCGGCGCCACGTGGTCGCAGGTGTTGCCGAGGCTGACGGCCGCCAGAAAGCCCGCAGCCCCACGGGCTGTGGGGCCACGCGAGCGGCTGCCAAAGAGCTTTCCAAGGAGGCACGGCTTTCCCTCCTGGCTCTTCGGGTGTGGGAGCTGTCGCCAGAGCCGCGGCCCTACCGGAAAATGCTTCGCAGGATGGCGCCGCGGCGCTACGTAGTCGCAGGTATCGCCGAGGCTGACGGCCGCCGGAAAGCCCGCAGCCCCACGGGCTGTGGGGCCACGCGAGCGGCTGCCAAAGAGCTTTCCAACGAGGCAAGGCTTTCCCTCCTGGCTCTTCGGGCGTGGGAGCTGTCGCCAGAGCCGCGGCCCTACCGAAAAATGCTTTGCAGGCTGGCGCGGCGGCGCCACGTGGGCGCCGGTGTCGCCGAGGCTGACGGCCGCCGGAAAGCCCGCAGCCCCACGGGCTGTGGGGCCACGCGAGCGGCTGCCAAAGGGCGTTCCAACGAGGCACGGCTTTCCCTCCTGGCTCTTCGGGCGTGGGAGCTGTCGCCAGAGCCGCGGCCCTACCGGAAAATGCTTCGCAGGCTGGCGCGGTGGCACCACCTTGGCGCCGATGTCGCCGAGGCTGATGGCCGCCGGAAAGCCCGCAGCCCCACGGGCTGTGGGGCCACGCGAGCGACTGCCAAAGAGGTTTCCAAGGAGGCACGGCTTTCCCTCCTGGATCTTCAGGCGTGGGAGCTGTCGCCAGAGCCGCGGCCCTACCGGAAAATGCTTCGCAGGCTGGCGCGGCGGCGCCACGTGGTCGCAGGTGTCGCCGAGGCTGACGGCCGCCAAAAGCCTGCATCCCCACGGGCTGTGGGGCCACGCGAGCGGCTTCCAAAGAGCTTTCTAACGAGGCACGGCTTTCCCTCCTGGCTCTTCGGGCGTGGGAGCTGTCGCCAGAGCCGCGGCGCTACCGGATAATGCTTCGCAGGCTGGCGCGGCGGCGCCACGTGGGCTCCGGTGGTGTCGAGGCTGACGGCCGCCGGAAAGTCCGCACCCCCACGGGCTGTGGGGGCCACGCGAGCGGCTGCCAAAGAGCTTTCCAAGGAGGCACGGCTTTCCCTCCTGGCTCTTCGGGTGTGGGAGCTGTCGCCAGAGCCGCGGCCCTACCGGAAAATGCTTCGCAGGGTGGCGTGGCGTCGCCACGTGGGCACTGGTGTCGCCGAGGCTGACGGCCGCCGGAAAGCCCGCAGCCCCACGGGCTGTGGGGCCACACGAGCGGCTGCCAAAGAGCTTTCCAACGAGGCACGGCTTTCCCTCCTGGCTCTTCGGGTGTGGGAGCTGTCGCCAGAGCCGCGGTCCTACCGGAAAATGCTTCGCAGGCTGGCGCGGCGGCGCCACGTGGGCGCCGGTGTTGTCGAGGCTGACGGCCGCCGGAAAGCCCGCAGCCCCACGGGCTGTGGGGCCACGCGAGCGGCTGCCAAAGAGCGTTCCAACGAGGCACGGCTTTCCCTCCTGGCTCTTCGGGCGTGGGAGCTGTCGCCAGAGCCGCGGCCCTACCGGAAAATGCTTCGCAGGCTGGCGTGGCGGCGACACGTGGTCGCAGGTGTCGCCGAGGCTGACGGCCGCCAGAAAGCCCGCAGCCCCACGGGGTGTGGGGCCACGCGAGCGGCTGCCAAAGAGCTTTCCAAGGAGGCACGGCTTTCCCTCCTGGCTCTTCGGGTGTGGGAGCTGTCGCCAGAGCCGCGGCCCTACCGGAAAAATGCTTCACAGGCTGGCGCGGCGGCGCCACATGGGCGCCGGTGGTGTCGAGGCTGACGGCCGCCGGAAAGCCCGCAGCCCCACGGGCTGTGGGGCCACGCGAGCGGCTGCCAAAGAGCTTTCCAAGGAGGCACGGCTTTCCCTCCTGGCTCTTCGGGCGTGGGAGCTGTCGCCAGAGCCGCGGCCCTACCGGAAAATGCTTCGCAGGCTAGCGCCGCGGCGCTACGTGGTCGCAGGTGTCACCGAGGCTGACGGCCGCCGGAAAGCCCGCAGCACCACGGGCTGTGGGGCCACGCGGAGCGGCTGCCAAAGAGCTTTCCAACGAGGCACGGCTTTCCCTCCTGGCTCTTCGGGCGTGGGAGCTGTCGCCAGAGCCGCGGCCCTAGCGGAAAATGCTTCGCAGGCTGGCGCCGCGGCGCTACGTGGTCGCAGGTGTCGCCGAGGCTGACGGCTGCCGGAAAGCCCGCAGCCCCACGGGCTGTGGGGCCACGCGAGCGGCTGCCAAAGAGCTTTCCAACCAGGCACGGCTTTCCCTCCTGGCTCTTCGGGCGTGGGAGCTGTCGCCAGAGCCGCGGCCCTACCGGAAAATGCTTCGCAGGCTGGCGCAGCGGCGCCACGTGGGCGCCGGTGTCGCCGAGGCTGACGGCCGCCGGAAAGCCCGCAGCCCCACGGGCTGTGGGGCCACACGAGCGGCTGCCAAAGAGGTTTTCCAAGGAGGCACGGCTTTCCCTCCTGGCTCTTCGGGCGTGGGAGCTGTCGCCAGAGCCGCGGCCCTACCGGAAAATGCTTCGCAGGCTGGCGCCGCGGCGCTACGTAGTCGCAGGTATCGCCGAGGCTGACGGCCGCCGAAAGCCCGCAGCCCCACGGGCTGTGGGGCCACGCGAGCGGCTGCCAAAGAGCTTTCCAAGGAGGCACGGCTTTCCCTCCTGGCTCTTCGGGCGTGGGAGCTGTCGCCAGAGCCGCGGCCCTACCGAAAAATGCTTTGCAGGCTGGCGCGGCGGCGCCACGTGGGCGCCGGTGTCGCCGAGGCTGATGGCCGCCGGAAAGCCCGCAGCCCCACGGGCTGTGGGGCCACGCGAGCGGCTGCCAAAGAGCTTTCCAAGGAGGCACAGCTTTCCCTCCTGGCTCTTCGGGTGTGGGAGCTGTCGCCAGAGCCGCGGCCCTACCGGAAAATGCTTCGCAGGCTGGCGCGGTGGCGCCACCTTGGCGCCGATGTCGCCGAGGCTGATGGCCGCCAGAAAGCCCGCAGCCCCACGGGCTGTGGGGCCACACGAGCGGCTGCCAAAGAGCTTTCCAAGGAGGCACGGCTTTCCCTCCTGGCTCTTCGGGTGTGGGAGCTGTCGCCAGAGCCGCGGCCCTACCGGAAAATGCTTCACAGGCTGGCGCGGCGGCGCCACATGGGCGCCGGTGGTGTCGAGGCTGACGGCCGCCGGAAAGCCAGCAGCCCCACGGGCTGTGGGGCCACGCGAGCGGCTGCCAAAGAGCTTTCCAACGAGGCACGGCTTTCCCTCCTGGCTCTTCGGGCGTGGGAGCTGTCGCCAGAGCCGCGGCCCTACCGGAAAATGCTTCGCAGGCTAGCGCCGCGGCGCTACGTAGTCGCAGGTGTCACCGAGGCTGACGGCCGCCGGAAAGCCCGCAGCCCCCACGGGCTGTGGGGCCACGCGAGCGGCTGCCAAAGAGCTTTCCAACGAGGCACGGCTTTCCCCTCCTGGCTCTTCGGGCGTGGGAGCTCGCCAGAGCCGTGGCCCTACCGAAAAATGCTTTGCAGGCTGACGCGGCGGCGCCTCGTGGGCGCCGGTGTCGCCGAGGCTGACGGCCGCCGGAAAGCCCGCAGCCCCACGGGCTGTGGGGCCACGCGAGCGGCTGCCAAAGGGCGTTCCAACGAGGCACGGCTTTCCCTCCTGGCTCTTCGGGCGTGGGAGCTGTCGCCAGAGCCGCGGCCCTACCGGAAAATGCTTCGCAGGCTGGCGTGGCGGCGACACGTGGTCGCAGGTGTCGCCGAGGCTGATGGCCGCCGCAAAGCCCACAGCCCCACGGGCTGTGGGGCCACGCGAGCGGCTGCCAAAGAGCTTTCCAACGAGGCACGGCTTTCCCTCCTGGCTCTTCGGGCGTGGGAGCTGTCGCCAGAGCCGCGGCCCTACCGGAAAATGCTTCGCAGGCTGGCGCAGCGGCGCCACGTGGGCGCCGGTGTCGCCGAGGCTGACGGTCGCCGGAAAGCCAGCAGCCCCACGGGCTGTGGGGCCACGCGAGCGGCTGCCAAAGAGCTTTCCAACCAGGCACGGCTTTCCCTCCTGGCTCTTCGGGCGTGGGAGCTGTCGCCAGAGCCGCGGCCCTACCGGAAAATGCTTCGCAGGCCGGCGCAGCGGCGCCACGTGGGCGCCGGTGTCGCCGAGGCTGACGGCCGCCGGAAAGCCCGCAGCCCCACGGGCTGTGGGGCCACACGAGCGGCTGCCAAAGAGGTTTCCAAGGAGGCACGGCTTTCCCTCCTGGCTCTTCGGGCGTGGGAGCTGTCGCCAGAGCCGCGGCCCTACCGGAAAATGCTTCGCAGGCTGGCGCCGCGGCGCTACGTAGTCGCAGGTATCGCCGAGGCTG
>NW_026529821.1:0-41235 GCF_028500815.1 Rissa tridactyla | reverse complement strand
GGTAGGGCCGCGTCTCTGGTGACAGCTCCCACGCCCGAAGAGCCAGGAGGGAAAGCCGTGCCTCGTTGGAAAGCTCTTTGGCAGCCGCTCGCGTGGCCCCACAGCCCGTGGGGCTGCGGGCTTTTCGGCGGCCGTCAGCCTCGGCGACACCAGGGCACACGTGGCGCCGCCACGCCAGCCTGCGAAGCATTTTCCGGTAGGGCCGCGGCTCTGGCGACAGCTCCCACGCCCGAAGAGCCAGGAGGGAAAGCCGAGCCTCGTTGGAAAGCTCTTTGGAAGCCGCTCGCGGGGCCCCACAGCCCGTGGGGCTGCGGGCTTTCCGGCGGCCGTCAGCCTCGGCGCCACCGGCGCCCACGTGGCGCCGCCGCGCCAGCCTGAGAAGCATTTTCCGGTAGGGCCGCGTCTCTGGCGACAGCTCCCACGCCCGAAGAGCCAGGAGGGAAAGCCGTGCCTCGTTGGAAAGCTCTTTGGCAGCCGCTCGCGTGGCCCCACAGCCCGTGGGGCTGCGGGCTTTCCGGCGGCCATCAGCCTCGGCGACACCTGCGACCACGTGGCGCCGCCGCGCCAGCCTGCGAAGCATTTTCCGGTAGGGCCGCGGCTCTGGCGACAGCTCCCACGCCCGAAGAGCCAGGAGGGAAAGCCGTGCCTCGTTGGAAAGCTCTTTGGCAGCCGCTCGCGTGGCCCCACAGCCCGTGGGGCTGCGGGCTTTCCGGCGGCCGTCAGCCTCGGCGACACCGGCGCCCACGTGGCGCCGCCGCACCAGCCTGCGAAGCATTTTCCGGTAGGTCCGCGGCTGTGGCGACAGCTCCCACGCCCGAAGAGCCAGGAGGGAAAGCCGTGCCTCGTTGGAAAGCTCTTTGGCAGCCGCTCGCGTGGCCCCACAGCCCGTGGTGCTGGGGGCTTTCCGGCGGCCGTCAGCCTCGGCGACACCGGCGCCCACGTGGCGCCGCCGCGCCAGCCTGCGAAGCATTTTCCGGTAGGGCCGCGTCTCTGGCGACAGCTCCCACGCCCGAAGAGCCAGGAGGGAAAGCCGTGCCTCCTTGGAAAGCTCTTTGGCAGCCGCTTGCATGGCCCCATAGCCCGTGGGGCTGCGGGCTTTCCGGCGGCCATCAGCCTCGGCGACACCAGGGCACACGTGGCGCCGCCGCGCCAGCCTGCGAAGCATTTTCCGGTAGGACCGCGTCTCTGGCGACAGCTCCCACGCCCGAAGAGCCAGGAGGGAAAGCCGTGCCTCGTTGGAAACCTCTTTGGCAGCCGCTCGCGTGGCCCCACAGCCCATGGGGCTGCGGGCTTTCCGGCGGCCGTCAGCCTCGGCGCCACCGGCGCCCACGTGGCGCCGCCGCGCCAGCCTGCGAAGCATTTTCCGGTAGGGCCGCGGCTCTGGCGACAGCTCCCACGCCCGAAGAGCCAGGAGGGAAAGCCGTGCCTCGTTGGAAAGCTCTTTGGCAGCCGCTCGCGTGGCCCCAGAGCCCGTGGGGCTGTGGGCTTTCCGGCGGCCGTCAGCCTCGGCGACACCGGCGCCCACGTGGCGCCGCCGCGCCAGCCTGCGAAGCATTTTCCGGTAGGGCCGCGGCTCTGGCGACAGCTCCCACGCCCGAAGAGCCAGGAGGGAAAGCCGTGCCTTGTTGGAAACCTCTTTGGCAGCCGCCCGCGTGGCCCCACAGCCCGTGGGGCTGCGGGCTTTTCGGCGGCCGTCAGCCTCGGCGACACCAGTGCCCACGTGGCGCCGCCGCGCCAGCCTGCGAAGCATTTTCCGGTAGGGCCGCGTCTCTGGCGACAGCTCCCACGCCCGAAGAGCCAGGAGGGAAAGCCGTGCCTCGTTGGAAAGCTCTTTGGCAGCCGCTCGCGTGGCCCCACAGTCCGTGGGGCTGCGGGCTTTCCGGCAGCCGTCAGCCTCGGCGACACCGGCGCCCACGTGGCGCCGCCGCCCCAGCCTGCGAAGCATTTTCCGGTAGGGCCGCGTCTCTGGCGACAGCTCCCACGCCCGAAGAGCCAGGAGGGAAAGCCGAGCCTCGTTGCAAAGCTCTTTGGCAGCCGCTCGCGTGGCCCCACAGCCCGTGGGGCTGCGGGCTTTCCGGCGGCCGTCAGCCTCGGCGCCACCGGCGCCCACGTGGCGCCGCCGCGCCAGCCTGAGAACCATTTTCCGGTAGGGCCGCGGCTCTGGCGACAGCTCCCACGCCCGAAGAGCCAGGAGGGAAAGCCGAGCCTCCTTGGAAAGCTCTTTGGCAGCCGCTCGCGTGGCCCCACAGCCCGTGGGGCTGCGGGCTTTTCGGCGGCCGTCAGCCTCGGCGCCACCTGTGCCCACGTGGCGCCGCCGCACCAGCCTGCGAAGCATTTTCCGGTAGGGCCGCGTCTCTGGCGACAGCTCCCACGCCCGAAGAGCCAGGAGGGAAAGCCATGCCTCGTTGGAAAGCTCTTTGGCAGCCGCTCGCGTGGCCCCACAGCCCGTGGGGCTGCGGGCTTTCCGGTGGCCGTCAGCCTCGGCGACACCTGCGCCCACATGGCGCCGCCGCGCCAGCCTGCGAAGCATTTTCCGGTAGGGCCGTGGCTCTGGCGACAGCTCCCACGCCCGAAGAGCCAGGAGGGAAAGCCGTGCCTCGTTGGAAAGCTCTTTGGCAGCCGCTCGCGTGGCCCCACAGCCTGTGGGGCTGCGGGCTTTTCGGCGGCCGTCAGCCTCGGCGACACCGGCGCCCACGTGGCGCCGCCACGCCAGCCTGCGAAGCATTTTCCGGTAGGGCCGCGGCTCTGGCGACAGCTCCCACGCCCGAAGAACCAGGAGGGAAAGCCGAGCCTCGTTGGAAAGCTCTTTGGCAGCCGCTCGCGTGGCCCCACAGCCCGTGGGGCTGCGGGCTTTCCGGCGGCCATCAGCCTCGGCGACACCTGCGACCACGTAGCGCCGCCGCGCCAGCCTGCGAAGCATTTTCCGGTAGGGCCGCGGCTCTGGCGACAGCTCCCACGCCCGAAGAGCCAGGAGGGGAAGCCGAGCCTCGTTGGAAAGCTCTTTGGCAGCCGCTCGCGTAGCCCCACAGCCCGTGGGGCTGCGGGCTTTCCGGCGGCCATCAGCCTCGGCGACACCTGCGACCACGTAGCGCCGCCGCGCCAGCCTGCGAAGCATTTTCCGGTAGGGCCGCGTCTCTGGCGACAGCTCCCACGCCCGAAGAGCCAGGAGGGAAAGCCGTGCCTCGTTGGAAAGCTCTTTGGCAGCCGCTCGCGTGGCCCCACAGCCCGTGGGGCTGCGGGCTTTCCGGCGGCCGTCAGCCTCGGCGACACCGGCGCCCACGTGGCGCCCCCGCGCCAGCCTGCAAAGCATTTTCCGGTAGGACCGCGTCTCTGGCGACAGCTCCCACGCCCAAAGAGCCAGGAGGGAAAGCCGTGCCTCGTTGGAAAGCTCTTTGGCAGCCGCTCGCGTGGCCCCACAGCCCATGGGGCTGCGGGCTTTCCGGCGGCCGTCAGCCTCGGCGCCACCGGCGCCCACGTGGCGCCGCCGCGCCAGCCTGCGAAGCATTTTCCAGTAGGGCCGCGGCTCTGGCGACAGCTCCCACGCCCGAAGAGCCAGGAGGGAAAGCCGTGCCTCGTTGGAAAGCTCTTTGGCAGCCGCTCGCGTGGCCCCACAGCCCGTGGGGCTGCGGGCTTTCCGGCGGCCGTCAGCCTCGGCGCCACCGGCGCCCACGTGGCGCCGCCGCGCCAGCCTGAGAAGCATTTTCCGGTAGGGCCGCGGCTCTGGCGACAGCTCCCACGCCCGAAGAGCCAGGAGGGAAAGCCGTGCCTTGTTGGAAACCTCTTTGGCAGCCGCCCGCGTGGCCCCACAGCCCGTGGGGCTGCGGGCTTTTCGGCGGCCGTCAGCCTCGGCGACACCGGCGCCCACGTGGCGCCGCCGTGCCAGCCTGCGAAGCATTTTCCGGTAGGGCCGCGTCTCTGGCGACAGCTCCCACGCCCGAAGAGCCAGGAGGGAAAGCCGAGCCTCGTTGCAAAGCTCTTTGGCAGCCGCTCGCGTGGCCCCACAGCCCGTGGGGCTGCGGGCTTTCCGGCGGCCGTCAGCCTCGGCGCCACCGGCGCCCACGTAGCGCCGCCGCGCCAGCCTGAGAACCATTTTCCGGTAGGACCGCGGCTCTGGCGACAGCTCCCACGCCCGAAGAGCCAGGAGGGAAAGCCATGCCTCGTTGGAAAGCTCTTTGGCAGCCGCTCACGTGGCCCCACAGCCCGTGGGGCTGCGGGCTTTCCGGCGGCCGTCAGCCTCGGCGACACCTGCGCCCACATGGCGCCGCCGCGCCAGCCTGCGAAGCATTTTCCGGTAGGGCCGCGGCTGTGGCGACAGCTCCCACGCCCGAAGAGCCAGGAGGGAAAGCCGTGCCTCGTTGGAAAGCTCTTTGGCAGCCGCTCGCGTGGCCCCACAGCCCGTGGGGCTGCGGGCTTTCCGGCGGCCATCAGCCTCGGCGACACCTGCGACCACGTAGCGCCGCCGCGCCAGCCTGCGAAGCATTTTCCGGTAGGGCCGCGTCTCTGGCGACAGCTCCCACGCCCGAAGAGCCAGGAGGGAAAGCCGTGCCTCGTTGGAAAGCTCTTTGGCAGCCGCTCGCGTGGCCCCACAGCCCGTGGGGCTGCGGGCTTTCCGGCGGCCGTCAGCCTCGGCGACACCGGCGCCCACGTGGCGCCCCCGCGCCAGCCTGCAAAGCATTTTCCGGTAGGACCGCGTCTCTGGCGACAGCTCCCACGCCCAAAGAGCCAGGAGGGAAAGCCGTGCCTCGTTGGAAAGCTCTTTGGCAGCCGCTCGCGTGGCCCCACAGCCCGTGGGGCTGCGGGCTTTCCGGCGGCCGTCAGCCTCGGCGCCACCGGCGCCCACGTGGCGCCGCCGCGCCAGCCTGCGAAGCATTTTCCGGTAGGGCCGCGGCTCTGGCGACAGCTCCCACGCCCGAAGAGCCAGGAGGGAAAGCCGTGCCTCGTTGGAAAGCTCTTTGGCAGCCGCTCGCGTGGCCCCACAGCCCGTGGGGCTGTGGGCTTTCCGGCGGCCGTCAGCCTCGGCGCCACCGGCGCCCACGTGGCGCCGCCGCGCCAGCCTGAGAAGCATTTTCCGGTAGGGCCGCGGCTCTGGCGACAGCTCCCACGCCCGAAGAGCCAGGAGGGAAAGCCGTGCCTTGTTGGAAACCTCTTTGGCAGCCGCCCGCGTGGCCCCACAGCCCGTGGGGCTGCGGGCTTTTCGGCGGCCGTCAGCCTCGGCGCCACCTGCGCCCACGTGGCGCCGCCGCACCAGCCTGCGAAGCATTTTCCGGTAGGGCCACGTCTCTGGCGACAGCTCCCACGCCCGAAGAGCCAGGAGGGAAAGCCGTGCCTCGTTGGAAAGCTCTTTGGCAGCTGCTCGCGTGGCCCCACAGCCCGTGGGGCTGCGGGCTTTCCGGCGGCCATCAGCGTCGGCGACCCCTGCGACCACGTGGCGCCGCCGCGCCAGCCTGCGAAGCATTTTCCGGTAGGGCCGCGGCTCTGGCGACAGCTCCCACGCCCGAAGAGCCAGGAGGGAAAGCCGAGCCTCGTTGGAAAGCTCTTTGGAAGCCGCTCGCGGGGCCCCACAGTCCGTGGGGCTGCGGGCTTTCCGGCGGCCGTCAGCCTCGGCGACACCTGCGCCCACGTGGCGCCGCCGCGCCAGCCTGCGAAGCATTTTCCGGTAGGGCCGCGGCTCTGGCGACAGCTCCCACGCCCGAAGAGCCAGGAGGGAAAGCCGTGCCTCGTTGGAAAGCTCTTTGGCAGCCGCTCGCGTGGCCCCACAGCCCGTGGGGCTGCGGGCTTTCTGGCGGCCGTCAGCCTCGGCGCCACCGGCGCCCACGTGGCACCGCCGCCCCAGCCTGCGAAGCATTTTCCGGTAGGGCCGCGTCTCTGGCGACAGCTCCCACGCCCGAAGAGCCAGGAGGGAAAGCCGTGCCTCGTTGGAAAGCTCTTTGTCAGCCACTCGCGTGGCCCCACAGCCCGTGGGGCTGCGGGCTTTCCGGCGGCCGTCAGCCTCGGCGACACCTGCGACCACGTGGCGCCGCCGCGCCAGCCTGCGAAGCATTTTCCGGTAGGGCCGCGGCTCTGGCGACAGCTCCCACGCCCGAAGAGCCAGGAGGGAAAGCCGTGCCTTGTTGGAAACCTCTTTGGCAGCCGCTCGCGTGGCCCCACAGCCCGTGGGGCTGCGGGCTTTTCGGCGGCCGTCAGCCACGGCGACACCAGTGCACACGTGGCGCCGCCGCGCCAGCCTGCGAAGCATTTTCCGGTAGGACCGCGTCTCTGGCGACAGCTCCCACGCCCGAAGAGCCAGGAGGGAAAGCCGTGCCTCGTTGGAAAGCTCTTTGGCAGCTGCTCGCGTGGCCCCACAGCCCGTGGGGCTGCGGGCTTTCCGGCGGCCATCAGCGTCGGCGACAACTGCGACCACGTGGCGCCGCCGCGCCAGCCTGCGAAGCATTTTCCGGTAGGGCCGCGGCTCTGGCGACAGCTCCCACGCCCGAAGAGCCAGGAGGGAAAGCCGTGCCTCGTTGGAAAGCTCTTTGGCAGCCGCTCGCGTGGCCCCACAGCCCGTGGGGCTGCGGGCTTTCCGGCGGCCGTCAGCCTCGGCGACACCGGCGCCCACGTGGCGCCGCCGCGCCAGCCTGCGAAGCATTTTCCGGTAGGGCCGCGTCTCTGGCGACAGCTCCCACGCCCGAAGAGCCAGGAGGGAAAGCCGTGCCTCGTTGGAAAGCTCTTTGGCAGCCGCTCGCGTGGCCCCACAGCCCGTGGTGCTGGGGGCTTTCCGGCGGCCGTCAGCCTCGGCGACACCGGCGCCCACGTGGCGCCGCCGCGCCAGCCTGCGAAGCATTTTCCGGTAGGGCCGCGGCTCTGGCGACAGCTCCCACGCCCGAAGAGCCAGGAGGGAAAGCCGTGCCTCCTTGGAAAGCTCTTTGGCAGCCGCTTGCATGGCCCCATAGCCCGTGGGGCTGCGGGCTTTCCGGCGGCCATCAGCCTCGGCGACACCAGGGCACACGTGGCGCCGCCGCGCCAGCCTGCGAAGCATTTTCCGGTAGGACCGCGTCTCTGGCGACAGCTCCCACGCCCGAAGAGCCAGGAGGGAAAGCCGTGCCTCGTTGGAAACCTCTTTGGCAGCCGCTCGCGTGGCCCCACAGCCCATGGGGCTGCGGGCTTTCCGGCGGCCGTCAGCCTCGGCGCCACCGGCGCCCACGTGGCGCCGCCGCGCCAGCCTGCGAAGCATTTTCCGGTAGGGCCGCGGCTCTGGCGACAGCTCCCACGCCCGAAGAGCCAGGAGGGAAAGCCGTGCCTCGTTGGAAAGCTCTTTGGCAGCCGCTCGCGTGGCCCCACAGCCCGTGGGGCTACGGGCTTTCCGGCGGCCGTCAGCCTCGGCGACACCGGCGCCCACGTGGCGCCGCCGCGCCAGCCTGCGAAGCATTTTCCGGTAGGGCCGCGGCTCTGGCGACAGCTCCCACGCCCGAAGAGCCAGGAGGGAAAGCCGTGCCTTGTTGGAAACCTCTTTGGCAGCCGCCCGCGTGGCCCCACAGCCCGTGGGGCTGCGGGCTTTTCGGCGGCCGTCAGCCTCGGCGACACCAGTGCCCACGTGGCGCCGCCGCGCCAGCCTGCGAAGCATTTTCCGGTAGGGCCGCGTCTCTGGCGACAGCTCCCACGCCCGAAGAGCCAGGAGGGAAAGCCGTGCCTCGTTGGAAAGCTCTTTGGCAGCCGCTCGCGTGGCCCCACAGTCCGTGGGGCTGCGGGCTTTCCGGCAGCCGTCAGCCTCGGCGACACCGGCGCCCACGTGGCGCCGCCGCCCCAGCCTGCGAAGCATTTTCCGGTAGGGCCGCGTCTCTGGCGACAGCTCCCACGCCCGAAGAGCCAGGAGGGAAAGCCGAGCCTCGTTGCAAAGCTCTTTGGCAGCCGCTCGCGTGGCCCCACAGCCCGTGGGGCTGCGGGCTTTCCGGCGGCCGTCAGCCTCGGCGCCACCGGCGCCCACGTGGCGCCGCCGCGCCAGCCTGCGAAGCATTTTCCGGTAGGGCCGCGGCTCTGGCGACAGCTCCCACGCCCGAAGAGCCAGGAGGGAAAGCCGAGCCTCCTTGGAAAGCTCTTTGGCAGCCGCTCGCGTGGCCCCACAGCCCGTGGGGCTGCGGGCTTTTCGGCGGCCGTCAGCCCCGGCGCCACCTGTGCCCACGTGGCGCCGCCGCACCAGCCTGCGAAGCATTTTCCGGTAGGGCCGCGTCTCTGGCGACAGCTCCCACGCCCGAAGAGCCAGGAGGGAAAGCCATGCCTCGTTGGAAAGCTCTTTGGCAGCCGCTCGCGTGGCCCCACAGCCCGTGGGGCTGCGGGCTTTCCGGTGGCCGTCAGCCTCGGCGACACCTGCGCCCACATGGCGCCGCCGCGCCAGCCTGCGAAGCATTTTCCGGTAGGGCCGTGGCTCTGGCGACAGCTCCCACGCCCGAAGAGCCAGGAGGGAAAGCCGTGCCTCGTTGGAAAGCTCTTTGGCAGCCGCTCGCGTGGCCCCACAGCCTGTGGGGCTGCGGGCTTTTCGGCGGCCGTCAGCCTCGGCGACACCGGCGCCCACGTGGCGCCGCCACGCCAGCCTGCGAAGCATTTTCCGGTAGGGCCGCGGCTCTGGCGACAGCTCCCACGCCCGAAGAACCAGGAGGGAAAGCCGAGCCTCGTTGGAAAGCTCTTTGGCAGCCGCTCGCGTGGCCCCACAGCCCGTGGGGCTGCGGGCTTTCCGGCGGCCATCAGCCTCGGCGACACCTGCGACCACGTAGCGCCGCCGCGCCAGCCTGCGAAGCATTTTCCGGTAGGGCCGCGTCTCTGGCGACAGCTCCCACGCCCGAAGAGCCAGGAGGGAAAGCCGTGCCTCGTTGGAAAGCTCTTTGGCAGCCGCTCGCGTGGCCCCACAGCCCGTGGGGCTGCGGGCTTTCCGGCGGCCGTCAGCCTCGGCGACACCGGCGCCCACGTGGCGCCCCCGCGCCAGCCTGCAAAGCATTTTCCGGTAGGACCGCGTCTCTGGCGACAGCTCCCACGCCCAAAGAGCCAGGAGGGAAAGCCGTGCCTCGTTGGAAAGCTCTTTGGCAGCCGCTCGCGTGTCCCCACAGCCCATGGGGCTGCGGGCTTTCCGGCGGCCGTCAGCCTCGGCGCCACCGGCGCCCACGTGGCGCCGCCGCGCCAGCCTGCGAAGCATTTTCCAGTAGGGCCGCGGCTCTGGCGACAGCTCCCACGCCCGAAGAGCCAGGAGGGAAAGCCGTGCCTCGTTGGAAAGCTCTTTGGCAGCCGCTCGCGTGGCCCCACAGCCCGTGGGGCTGCGGGCTTTCCGGCGGCCGTCAGCCTCGGCGCCACCGGCGCCCACGTGGCGCCGCCGCGCCAGCCTGAGAAGCATTTTCCGGTAGGGCCGCGGCTCTGGCGACAGCTCCCACGCCCGAAGAGCCAGGAGGGAAAGCCGTGCCTTGTTGGAAACCTCTTTGGCAGCCGCCCGCGTGGCCCCACAGCCCGTGGGGCTGCGGGCTTTTCGGCGGCCGTCAGCCTCGGCGACACCGGCGCCCACGTGGCGCCGCCGTGCCAGCCTGCGAAGCATTTTCCGGTAGGGCCGCGTCTCTGGCGACAGCTCCCACGCCCGAAGAGCCAGGAGGGAAAGCCGAGCCTCGTTGCAAAGCTCTTTGGCAGCCGCTCGCGTGGCCCCACAGCCCGTGGGGCTGCGGGCTTTCCGGCGGCCGTCAGCCTCGGCGCCACCAGCGCCCACGTAGCGCCGCCGCGCCAGCCTGAGAACCATTTTCCGGTAGGACCGCGGCTCTGGCGACAGCTCCCACGCCCGAAGAGCCAGGAGGGAAAGCCGTGCCTCGTTGCAAAGCTCTTTGGCAGCCGCTCGCGTGGCCCCACAGCCCGTGGGGCTGCGGGCTTTCCGGCGGCCATCAGCCTCGGCGCCACCGGCGCCCACGTGGCGCCGCCGCGCCAGCCTGAGAACCATTTTCCGGTAGGGCCGCGGCTCTGGCGACAGCTCCCACGCCCGAAGAGCCAGGAGGGAAAGCCGAGCCTCCTTGGAAAGCTCTTTGGCAGCCGCTCGCGTGGCCCCACAGCCCGTGGGGCTGCGGGCTTTTCGGCGGCCGTCAGCCTCGGCGCCACCTGTGCCCACGTGGCGCCGCCGCACCAGCCTGCGAAGCATTTTCCGGTAGGGCCGCGTCTCTGGCGACAGCTCCCACGCCCGAAGAGCCAGGAGGGAAAGCCATGCCTCGTTGGAAAGCTCTTTGGCAGCCGCTCGCGTGGCCCCACAGCCCGTGGGGCTGCGGGCTTTCCGGTGGCCGTCAGCCTCGGCGACACCTGCGCCCACATGGCGCCGCCGCGCCAGCCTGCGAAGCATTTTCCGGTAGGGCCGCGTCTCTGGCGACAGCTCCCACGCCCGAAGAGCCAGGAGGGAAAGCCGTGCCTCGTTGGAAAGCTCTTTGGCAGCCGCTCGCGTGGCCCCACAGCCTGTGGGGCTGCGGGCTTTTCGGCGGCCGTCAGCCTCGGCGACACCGGCGCCCACGTGGCGCCGCCACGCCAGCCTGCGAAGCATTTTCCGGTAGGACCGCGTCTCTGGCGACAGCTCCCACGCCCAAAGAGCCAGGAGGGAAAGCCGTGCCTCGTTGGAAAGCTCTTTGGCAGCCGCTCGCGTGGCCCCACAGCCCATGGGGCTGCGGGCTTTCCGGCGGCCGTCAGCCTCGGCGCCACCGGCGCCCACGTGGCGCCGCCGCGCCAGCCTGCGAAGCATTTTCCGGTAGGGCCGCGGCTCTGGCGACAGCTCCCACGCCCGAAGAGCCAGGAGGGAAAGCCGTGCCTCGTTGGAAAGCTCTTTGGCAGCCGCTCGCGTGGCCCCACAGCCCGTGGGGCTGTGGGCTTTCCGGCGGCCGTCAGCCTCGGCGCCACCGGCGCCCACGTGGCGCCGCCGCGCCAGCCTGCAAAGCATTTTCCGGTAGGGCCGCGGCTCTGGCGACAGCTCCCACGCCCGAAGAGCCAGGAGGGAAAGCCGTGCCTTGTTGGAAACCTCTTTGGCAGCCGCCCGCGTGGCCCCACAGCCCGTGGGGCTGCGGGCTTTTCGGCCGCCGTCAGCCTCGGCGACACCAGTGCCCACGTGGCGCCGCCGCGCCAGCCTGCGAAGAATTTTCCGGTAGGGCCGCGTCTCTGGCGACAGCTCCCACGCCCGAAGAGCCAGGAGGGAAAGCCGTGCCTCGTTGGAAAGCTCTTTGGCAGCCGCTCGCGTGCCCCACAGCCCGTGGGGCTGCGGGCTTTTCGGCGGCCGTCAGCCTCGGCGCCACCTGCGCCCACGTGGCGCCGCCGCACCAGCCTGCGAAGCATTTTCCGGTAGGGCCGCGGCTCTGGCGACAGCTCCCACGCCCGAAGAGCCAGGAGGGAAAGCCGTGCCTCGTTGGAAAGCTCTTTGGCAGCCGCTCGCGTGGCCCCACAGCCCGTGGGGCTGCGGGCTTTCCGGCGGCCATCAGCGTCGGCGACCCCTGCGACCACGTGGCGCCGCCGCGCCAGCCTGCGAAGCATTTTCCGGTAGGGCCGCGGCTCTGGCGACAGCTCCCACGCCCGAAGAGCCAGGAGGGAAAGCCGAGCCTCGTTGGAAAGCTCTTTGGAAGCCGCTCGCGGGGCCCCACAGCCCGTGGGGCTGCGGGCTTTCCGGCGGCCGTCAGCCTCGGCGACACCTGCGCCCACGTGGCGCCGCCGCGCCAGCCTGCGAAGCATTTTCCGGTAGGGCCGCGGCTCTGGCGACAGCTCCCACGCCCGAAGAGCCAGGAGGGAAAGCCGTGCCTCGTTGGAAAGCTCTTTGGCAGCCGCTCGCGTGGCCCCACAGCCCGTGGGGCTGCGGGCTTTCCGGCGGCCGTCAGCCTCGGCGCCACCGGCGCCCACGTGGCACCGCCGCCCCAGCCTGCGAAGCATTTTCCGGTAGGGCCGCGTCTCTGGCGACAGCTCCCACGCCCGAAGAGCCAGGAGGGAAAGCCGTGCCTCGTTGGAAAGCTCTTTGGCAGCCACTCGCGTGGCCCCACAGCCCGTGGGGCTGCGGGCTTTCCGGCGGCCGTCAGCCTCGGCGACACCTGCGACCACGTGGCGCCGCCGCGCCAGCCTGCGAAGCATTTTCCGGTAGGGCCGCGGCTCTGGCGACAGCTCCCACGCCCGAAGAGCCAGGAGGGAAAGCCGTGCCTCGTTGGAAAGCTCTTTGGCAGCCGCTCGCGTGGCCCCACAGCCCGTGGGGCTGCGGGCTTTTCGGCGGCCGTCAGCCTCGGCGACACCGGTGCCCACGTGGCGCCGCTGCGCCAGCCTGCGAAGCATTTTCCGGTAGGGGCCGCGGCTCTGGCGACAGCTCCCACGCCCGAAGAGCCAGGAGGGAAAGCCGTGCCTCGTTGGAAAGCTCTTTGGCAGCCGCTCGCGTGGCCCCACAGCCCGTGGGGCTGCGGGCTTTTCGGCGGCCGTCAGCCTCGGCGCCACCTGCGCCCACGTGGCGCCGCCGCGCCATCCTGCGAAGCATTTTCCGGTAGGTCCGCGGCTGTGGCGACAGCTCCCACGCCCGAAGAGCCAGGAGGGAAAGCCGTGCCTCGTTGGAAAGCTCTTTGGCAGCCGCTCGCGTGGCCCCACAGTCCGTGGGGCTGCGGGCTTTCCGGCAGCCGTCAGCCTCGGCGACACGGGCGCCCACGTGGCGCCGCCACGCCAGCCTGCGAAGCATTTTCCGGTAGGGCCGCGGCTCTGGCGACAGCTCCCACGCCCGAAGAGCCAGGAGGGAAAGCCGTGCCTCGTTGGAAAGCTCTTTGGCAGCCGCTCACGTGGCCCCACAGCCCGTGGGGCTGCGGGCTTTCCGGCGGCCGTCAGCCTCGGCGACACCTGCGCCCACATGGCGCCGCCGCGCCAGCCTGCGAAGCATTTTCCGGTAGGACCGCGTCTCTGGCGACACCTCCCACGCCCGAAGAGCCAGGAGGGAAAGCCGTGCCTCGTTGGAAAGCTCTTTGGCAGCTGCTCGCGTGGCCCCACAGCCCGTGGGGCTGCGGGCTTTCCGGCGGCCATCAGCGTCGGCGACAACTGCGACCACGTGGCGCCGCCGCGCCAGCCTGCGAAGCATTTTCCGGTAGGGCCGCGGCTCTGGCGACAGCTCCCACGCCCGAAGAGCCAGGAGGGAAAGCCGTGCCTCGTTGGAAAGCTCTTTGGCAGCCGCTCGCGTGGCCCCACAGCCCGTGGGGCTGCGGGCTTTCCGGCGGCCGTCAGCCTCGGCGCCACCGGCGCCCACGTGGCGCCGCCGCGCCAGCCTGCGAAGCATTTTCCGGTAGGGCCGCGGCTCTGGCGACAGCTCCCACGCCCGAAGAGCCAGGAGGGAAAGCCGTGCCTCGTTGGAAAGCTCTTTGGCAGCCGCTCGCGTGGCCTCACAGCCCGTGGGGCTGTGGGCTTTCCGGCGGCCGTCAGCCTCGGCGACACCGGCGCCCACGTGGTGCCGCCGCGCCAGCCTGACAAGCATTTTCCGGTAGGGCCGCGGCTCTGGCGACAGCTCCCACGCCCGAAGAGCCAGGAGGGAAAGCCGTGCCTTGTTGGAAACCTCTTTGGCAGCCGCTCGCGTGGCCCCACAGCCCGTGGGGCTGCGGGCTTTTCGGCGGCCGTCAGCCTCGGCGCCACCTGCGCCCACGTGGCGCCGCCGCACCAGCCTGCAAAGCATTTTCCGGTAGGGCCGCGTCTCTGGCGACAGCTCCCACGCCCGAAGAGCCAGGAGGGAAAGCCGTGCCTCGTTGGAAAGCTCTTTGGCAGCCGCTCGCGTGGCCCCACAGTCCGTGGGGCTGCGGGCTTTCCGGCAGCCGTCAGCCTCGGCGAAACCGGCGCCCACGTGGCGCCGCCACGCCAGCCTGCGAAGCATTTTCCGGTAGGGCCGCGGCTCTGGCGACAGCTCCCACGCCCGAAGAGCCAGGAGGGAAAGCCGTGCCTCGTTGGAAAGCTCTTTGGCAGCCGCTCGCGTGGCCCCACAGCCCGTGGGGCTGCGGGCTTTCCGGCGGCCGTCAGCCTCGGCGACACCGGCGCCCACGTGGCGCCGCCGCGCCAGCCTGCGAAGCATTTTCCGGTAGGTCCGCGGCTGTGGCGACAGCTCCCACACCCGAAGAGCCAGGAGGGAAAGCCGTGCCTCGTTGGAAACCTCTTTGGCAGCCGCTCGCGTGGCCCCACAGCCCGTGGGGCTGCGGGCTTTCCGGCGGCCGTCAGCCTCGGCGACACCGGCGCCCACGTGGCGCCGCCGCGCCAGCCTGCGAAGCATTTTCCGGTAGGGCCGCGGCTCTGGCGACAGCTCCCACGCCCGAAGAGCCAGGAGGGAAAGCCGTGCCTCGTTGGAAAGCTCTTTGGCAGCCGCTTGCATGGCCCCATAGCCCGTGGGGCTGCGGGCTTTCCGGCGGCCATCAGCCTCGGCGACACCAGGGCACACGTGGCGCCGCCGCGCCAGCCTGCGAAGCATTTTCCGGTAGGACCGCGTCTCTGGAGACAGCTCCCACGCCCGAAGAGCCAGGAGGGAAAGCCGTGCCTCGTTGGAAAGCTCTTTGGCAGCCGCTCGCGTGGCCCCACAGCCCGTGGGGCTGCGGGCTTTCCGGCGGCCATCAGCCTCGGCGACACCTGCGCCCACGTGGCGCCGCCGCGCCAGCCTGCGAAGCATTTTCCGGTAGGGCCGCGGCTCTGGCGACAGCTCCCACGCCCGAAGAGCCAGGAAGGAAAGCCGTGCCTCCTTGGAAAGCTCTTTGGCAGCCGCTCGCGTGGCCCCACAGCCCGTGGGGCTGCGGGCTTTCCGGCGGCCGTCAGCCTCGGCGACACCGGCGCCCACGTGGCGCCGCTGCGCCAGCCTGCGAAGCATTTTCCGGTAGGGCCGCGTCTCTGGCGACAGCTCCCACGCCCGAAGAGCCAGGAGGGAAAGCCGTGCCTCGTTGGAAAGCTCTTTGGAAGCCGCTCGCATGGCCCCATAGCCCGTGCGGCTGCGGGCTTTCCGGCGGCCGTCAGCCTCGGCGACACCTGCGACCACGTGGCGCCGCCGCGCCAGCCTGCGAAGCATTTTCCGGTAGGGCCGCGGCTCTGGCGACAGCTCCCACGCCCGAAGAGCCAGGAGGGAAAGCCGTTCCTCGTTGGAAAGCTCTTTGGCAGCCGCTCGCGTGGCCCCACAGCCCGTGGGGCTGCGGGCTTTCCGGCGGCAATCAGCGTCGGCGACACCTGCGACCACGTGGCGCCGCCGCGCCAGCCTGCGAAGCATTTTCCGGTAGGGCCGCGGCTCTGGCGACAGCTCCCACGCCCGAAGAGCCAGGAGGGAAAGCCGTGCCTCATTGGAAAGCTCTTTGGCAGCCGCTCGCGTGGCCCCACAGCCCGTGGGGCTGCGGGCTTTCCGGCGGCAATCAGCGTCGGCGACACCTGCGACCACGTGGCGCCGCCGCGCCAGCCTGCGAAGCATTTTCCGGTAGGGCCGCGGCTCTGGCGACAGCTCCCACGCCCGAAGAGCCAGGAGGGAAAGCCGTGCCTCATTGGAAAGCTCTTTGGCAGCCGCTCGCGTGGCCCCACAGCCCGTGGGGCTGCGGGCTTTTCGGCGGCCGTCAGCCTCGGCGACACCGGCGCCCACGTGGCGCCGCCACGCCAGCCTGCGAAGCATTTTCCGGTAGGGCCGCGGCTCTGGCGACAGCTCCCACGCCCGAAGAACCAGGAGGGAAAGCCGAGCCTCGTTGGAAAGCTCTTTGGAAGCCGCTCGCGGGGCCCCACAGCCCGTGGGGCTGCGGGCTTTCCGGCGGCCGTCAGCCTCGGCGCCACCGGCGCCCATGTGGCGCCGCCGCGCCAGCCTGAGAAGCATTTTCCGGTAGGGCCGCCTCTCTGGCGACAGCTCCCACGCCCGAAGAGCCAGGAGGGAAAGCCGTGCCTCGTTGGAAAGCTCTTTGGCAGCCGCTCGCGTGGCCCCACAGCCCGTGGGGCTGCGGGCTTTCCGGCGGCCATCAGCCTCGGCGAAACCTGCGCCCACGTGGCGCCGCCGCGCCAGCCTGCGAAGCATTTTCCGGTAGGGCCGCGGCTCTGGCGACAGCTCCCACGCCCGAAGAGCCAGGAGGGAAAGCCGTGCCTCGTTGGAAAGCTCTTTGGCAGCCGCTCGTGTGGCCCCACAGCCCGTGGGGCTGCGGGCTTTCCGGCGGCCGTCAGCCTCGGCGACACCGGCGCCCACGTGGCGCCGCCGCGCCAGCCTGCGAAGCATTTTCCGGTAGGTCCGCGGCTGTGGCGACAGCTCCCACGCCCGAAGAGCCAGGAGGGAAAGCCATGCCTCGTTGGAAAGCTCTTTGGCAGCCGCTCGCGTGGCCCCACAGTCCGTGGGGCTGCGGGCTTTCCGGCGGCCGTCAGCCTCGGCGACACCGGCGCCCACGTGGCGCCGCCACGCCAGCCTGCGAAGCATTTTCCGGTAGGGCCGCGGCTCTAGCGACAGCTCCCATGCCCGAAGAGCCAGGAGGGAAAGCCGAGCCTCGTTGGAAAGCTCTTTGGAAGCCGCTCGCGGGGCCCCACAGCCCGTGGGGCTGCGGGCTTTCCGGCGGCCGTCAGCCTCGGCGCCACCGGCGCCCATGTGGCGCCGCCGCGCCAGCCTGAGAAGCATTTTCCGGTAGGGCCGCCTCTCTGGCGACAGCTCCCACGCCCGAAGAGCCAGGAGGGAAAGCCGTGCCTCGTTGGAAAGCTCTTTGGCAGCCGCTCGCGTGGCCCCACAGCCCGTGGGGCTGCGGGCTTTCCGGCGGCCGTCAGCCTCGGCGACACCGGCGCCCACGTGGCGCCGCCGCGCTAGCCTGAGAAGCATTTTCCGGTAGGGCCGCGGCTCTGGCGACAGCTCCCACGCCCGAAGAGCCAGGAGGGAAAGCCGTGCCTCGTTGGAAAGCTCTTTGGCAGCCGCTCGCGTGGCCCCACAGCCCGTGGGGCTGCGGGCTTTCCGGCGGCCGTCAGCTTCGGCGACACCTGCGACCACGTGGCGCCGCCACGCCATCCTGCGAAGCATTTTCCGGTAGGGCCGCGTCTCTGGCGACAGCTCCCACGCCCGAAGAGCCAGGAGGGAAAGCCGTGCCTCGTTGGAAAGCTCTTTGGCAGCTGCTCGCGTGGCCCCACAGCCCGTGGGGCTGCGGGCTTTCCGGCGGCCATCAGCGTCGGCGACACCTGCGACCACGTGGCGCCGCCGCGCCAGCCTGCGAAGCATTTTCCGGTAGGGCCCGCGGCTCTGGCGACAGCTCCCAGGCCCGAAGAGCCAGGAGGGAAAGCCGTGCCTCATTGGAAAGCTCTTTGGCAGCCGCTCGCGTGGCCCCACAGCCCGTGGGGCTGCGGGCTTTCCGGCGGCCGTCAGCCTCGGCGACACCAGTGCCCACGTGGCGCCGCCGCGCCAGCCTGCGAAGCATTTTCCGGGTAGGGCCGCGGCTCTGGCGACAGCTCCCACGCCCGAAGAGCCAGGAGGGAAAGCCGTGCCTCGTTGGAAAGCTCTTTGGCAGCCGCTCGCGTAGCCCCAGAGCCCGTGGGGCTGCGGGCTTTCCGGCGGCCGTCAGCCTCGGCGACACCGGCGCCCACGTGGCGCCGCCGCGCCAGCCTGCGAAGCATTTTCCGGTAGGGCCGCGTCTCTGGCGACAGGTCCCACGCCCGAAGAGCCAGGAGGGAAAGCCGTGCCTCGTTGGAAAGCTCTTTGGCAGCCGCTCGCGTGGCCCCACAGCCCGTGGGGCTGCGGGCTTTTCGGCGGCCGTCAGCCACGGCGACACCAGTGCACACGTCGCGCCGCCGCGCCAGCCTGCGAAGCATTTTCCGGTAGGACCGCGTCTCTGGCGACAGCTCCCACGCCCGAAGAGCCAGGAGGGAAAGCCGTGCCTCGTTGGAAAGCTCTTTGGCAGCTGCTCGCGTGGCCCCACAGCCCGTGGGGCTGCGGGCTTTCCGGCGGCCATCAGCGTCGGCGACAACTGCGACCACGTGGCGCCGCCGCGCCAGCCTGCGAAGCATTTTCCGGTAGGGCCGCGGCTCTGGCGACAGCTCCCACGCCCGAAGAGCCAGGAGGGAAAGCCGTGCCTCATTGGAAAGCTCTTTGGCAGCCGCTCGCGTGGCCCCACAGCCCGTGGGGCTGCGGGCTTTCCGTCGGCCGTCAGCCTCGGCGACACCTGCGCCCACGTGGCGCCCGCCGCGCCAGCCTGCGAAGCATTTTCCGGTAGGGCCGCGGCTCTGGCGACAGCTCCCACGCCCGAAGAGCCAGGAGGGAAAGCCGTGCCTCGTTGGAAAGCTCTTTGGCAGCCGCTCGCGTGGCCCCACAGCCCGTGGGGCTGTGGGCTTTCCGGCGGCCGTCAGCCTCGGCGCCACCGGCGCCCACGTGGCGCCGCCCGCGCCAGCCTGAGAAGCATTTTCCGGTAGGGCCGCGGCTCTGGCGACAGCTCCCACGCCCGAAGAGCCAGGAGGGAAAGCCGTGCCTTGTTGGAAACCTCTTTGGCAGCCGCTCGCGTGGCCCCACAGCCCGTGGGGCTGCGGGCTTTTCGGCGGCCGTCAGCCTCGGCGACACCAGTGCCCACGTGGCGCCGCCCGCGCCAGCCTGCGAAGCATTTTCCGGTAGGGCCGCGGCTCTGGCGACAGCTCCCACGCCCGAAGAGCCAGGAGGGAAAGCCGTGCCTCGTTGGAAAGCTCTTTGGCAGCCGCTCGCGTGGCCCCACAGCCCGTGGGGCTGCGGGCTTTCCGGCGGCCGTCAGCCTCGGCGACACCGGCGCCCACGTGGCGCCGCCGCGCCAGCCTGCGAAGCATTTTCCGGTAGGTCCGCGGCTGTGGCGACAGCTCCCACGCCCGAAGAGCCAGGAGGGAAAGCCATGCCTCGTTGGAAAGCTCTTTGGCAGCCGCTCGCGTGGCCCCACAGTCCGTGGGGCTGCGGGCTTTCCGGCGGCCGTCAGCCTCGGCGACACCGGCGCCCACGTGGCGCCGCCACGCCAGCCTGCGAAGCATTTTCCGGTAGGGCCGCGGCTCTAGCGACAGCTCCCATGCCCGAAGAGCCAGGAGGGAAAGCCGAGCCTCGTTGGAAAGCTCTTTGGAAGCCGCTCGCGGGGCCCCACAGCCCGTGGGGCTGCGGGCTTTCCGGCGGCCGTCAGCCTCGGCGCCACCGGCGCCCATGTGGCGCCGCCGCGCCAGCCTGAGAAGCATTTTCCGGTAGGGCCGCCTCTCTGGCGACAGCTCCCACGCCCGAAGAGCCAGGAGGGAAAGCCGTGCCTCGTTGGAAAGCTCTTTGGCAGCCGCTCGCGTGGCCCCACAGCCCGTGGGGCTGCGGGCTTTCCGGCGGCCGTCAGCCTCGGCGACACCGGCGCCCACGTGGCGCCGCCCGCGCTAGCCTGAGAAGCATTTTCCGGTAGGGCCGCGGCTCTGGCGACAGCTCCCACGCCCGAAGAGCCAGGAGGGAAAGCCGTGCCTCGTTGGAAAGCTCTTTGGCAGCCGCTCGCGTGGCCCCACAGCCCGTGGGGCTGCGGGCTTTCCGGCGGCCGTCAGCTTCGGCGACACCTGCGACCACGTGGCGCCGCCACGCCATCCTGCGAAGCATTTTCCGGTAGGACCGCGTCTCTGGCGACAGCTCCCACGCCCGAAGAGCCAGGAGGGAAAGCCGTGCCTCGTTGGAAAGCTCTTTGGCAGCTGCTCGCGTGGCCCCACAGCCCGTGGGGCTGCGGGCTTTCCGGCGGCCATCAGCGTCGGCGACACCTGCGACCACGTGGCGCCGCCGCGCCAGCCTGCGAAGCATTTTCCGGTAGGGGCCGCGTCTCTGGCGACAGCTCCCAGGCCCGAAGAGCCAGGAGGGAAAGCCGTGCCTCATTGGAAAGCTCTTTGGCAGCCGCTCGCGTGGCCCCACAGCCCGTGGGGCTGCGGGCTTTCCGGCGGCCGTCAGCCTCGGCGACACCAGTGCCCACGTGGCGCCGCCGCGCCAGCCTGCGAAGCATTTTCCGGTAGGGCCGCGGCTCTGGCGACAGCTCCCACGCCCGAAGAGCCAGGAGGGAAAGCCGTGCCTCGTTGGAAAGCTCTTTGGCAGCCGCTCGCGTAGCCCCAGAGCCCGTGGGGCTGCGGGCTTTCCGGCGGCCGTCAGCCTCGGCGACACCGGCGCCCACGTGGCGCCGCCGCGCCAGCCTGCGAAGCATTTTCCGGTAGGGCCGCGTCTCTGGCGACAGGTCCCACGCCCGAAGAGCCAGGAGGGAAAGCCGTGCCTCGTTGGAAAGCTCTTTGGCAGCCGCTCGCGTGGCCCCACAGCCCGTGGGGCTGCGGGCTTTTCGGCGGCCGTCAGCCACGGCGACACCAGTGCACACGTCGCGCCGCCGCGCCAGCCTGCGAAGCATTTTCCGGTAGGACCGCGTCTCTGGCGACAGCTCCCACGCCCGAAGAGCCAGGAGGGAAAGCCGTGCCTCGTTGGAAAGCTCTTTGGCAGCTGCTCGCGTGGCCCCACAGCCCGTGGGGCTGCGGGCTTTCCGGCGGCCATCAGCGTCGGCGACAACTGCGACCACGTGGCGCCGCCGCGCCAGCCTGCGAAGCATTTTCCGGTAGGGCCGCGGCTCTGGCGACAGCTCCCACGCCCGAAGAGCCAGGAGGGAAAGCCGTGCCTCATTGGAAAGCTCTTTGGCAGCCGCTCGCGTGGCCCCACAGCCCGTGGGGCTGCGGGCTTTCCGTCGGCCGTCAGCCTCGGCGACACCTGCGCCCACGTGGCGCCGCCGCGCCAGCCTGCGAAGCATTTTCCGGTAGGGCCGCGGCTCTGGCGACAGCTCCCACGCCCGAAGAGCCAGGAGGGAAAGCCGTGCCTCGTTGGAAAGCTCTTTGGCAGCCGCTCGCGTGGCCCCACAGCCCGTGGGGCTGTGGGCTTTCCGGCGGCCGTCAGCCTCGGCGCCACCGGCGCCCACGTGGCGCCGCCGCGCCAGCCTGAGAAGCATTTTCCGGTAGGGCCGCGGCTCTGGCGACAGCTCCCACGCCCGAAGAGCCAGGAGGGAAAGCCGTGCCTTGTTGGAAACCTCTTTGGCAGCCGCTCGCGTGGCCCCACAGCCCGTGGGGCTGCGGGCTTTTCGGCGGCCGTCAGCCTCGGCGACACCAGTGCCCACGTGGCGCCGCCGCGCCAGCCTGCGAAGCATTTTCCGGTAGGGCCGCGGCTCTGGCGACAGCTCCCACGCCCGAAGAGCCAGGAGGGAAAGCCGTGCCTTGTTGGAAAGCTCTTTGGCAGCCGCTCGCGTGGCCCCACAGCCCGTGGGGCTGCGGGCTTTTCGGCGGCCGTCAGCCTCGGCGCCACCTGCGCCCACGTGGCGCCGCCGCACCAGCCTGCGAAGCATTTTCCGGTAGGTCCGCGGCTCTGGCGACAGCTCCCACGCCCGAAGAGCCAGGAGGGAAAGCCGTGCCTCGTTGGAAAGCTCTTTGGCAGCCGCTCGTGTGGCCCCACAGCCCGTGGGGCTGCGGGCTTTCCGGCAGCCGTCAGCCTCGGCGACACGGGCGCCCACGTGGCGCCGCGGCGCCAGCCTGCGAAGCATTTTCCGGTAGGGCCGCGGCTCTGGCGACAGCTCCCACGCCCGAAGAGCCAGGAGGGAAAGCCGTGCCTCGTTGGAAAGCTCTTTGGCAGCCGCTCGCGTGGCCCCACAGCCCGTGGGGCTGCGGGCTTTTCGGCGGCCGTCAGCCTCGGCGCCACCTGCGCCCACGTGGCGCCGCCGCACCAGCCTGCGAAGCATTTTCCGGTAGGGCCGCGGCTCTGGCGACAGCTCCCACGCCCGAAGAGCCAGGAGGGAAAGCCGTGCCTCGTTGGAAAGCTCTTTGGCAGCCGCTCGCGTGGCCTCACAGCCCGTGGGGCTGCGGGCTTTTCGGCGGCCGTCAGCCTCGGCGACACCAGTGCCCACGTGCCGCCGCCGCGCCAGCCTGCGAAGCATTTTCCGGTAGGGCCGCGGCTCTGGCGACAGCTCCCACGCCCGAAGAGCCAGGAGGGAAAGCCGTTCCTCGTTGGAAAGCTCTTTGGCAGCCGCTCGCGTGGCCCCACAGCCCGTGGGGCTGCGGGCTTTCCGGCGGCCGTCAGCGTCGGCGACACCTGCGACCACGTGGCGCCGCCGCGCCAGCCTGCGAAGCATTTTCCGGTAGGGCCGCGGCTCTGGCGACAGCTCCCACGCCCGAAGAGCCAGGAGGGAAAGCCGTGCCTCATTGGAAAGCTCTTTGGCAGCCGCTCGCGTGGCCCCACAGCCCGTGGGGGCTGCGGGCTTTTCGGCGGCCGTCAGCCTCGGCGACACCTGCGCCCACGTGGCGCCGCCGCGCCAGCCTGCGAAGCATTTTCCGGTAGGGCCGCGGCTCTGGCGACAGCTCCCACGCCCGAAGAGCCAGGAGGGAAAGCCGTGCCTCGTTGGAAAGCTCTTTGGCAGCCGCTCGCGTGGCCCCAGAGCCCGTGGGGCTGCGGGCTTTCCGGCGGCCGTCAGCCTCGGCGACACCGGCGCCCACGTGGCGCCGCCGCGCCAGCCTGCGAAGCATTTTCCGGTAGGGCCGCGGCTCTGGCGACAGGTCCCACGCCCGAAGAGCCAGGAGGGAAAGCCGTGCCTCGTTGGAAAGCTCTATGGCAGCCGCTCGCGTGGCCCCACAGCCCGTGGGGCTGCGGGCTTTTCGGCGGCCGTCAGCCACGGCGACACCAGTGCACACGTCGCGCCGCCGCGCCAGCCTGTGAAGCATTTTCCGGTAGGGACCCGCGTCTCTGGCGACAGCTCCCACGCCCGAAGAGCCAGGAGGGAAAGCCGTGCCTCGTTGGAAAGCTCTTTGGCAGCTGCTCGCGTGGCCCCACAGCCCGTGGGGCTGCGGGCTTTCCGGCGGCCATCAGCCTCGGCGCCACCGGCGCCCACGTGGCGCTGCCGCGCCAGCCTGCGAAGCATTTTCCGGTAGGGCCGCGGCTCTGGCGACAGCTCCCACGCCCGAAGAGCCAGGAGGGAAAGCCGTGCCTCATTGGAAAGCTCTTTGGCAGCCGCTCGCGTGGCCCCACAGCCCGTGGGGCTGCGGGCTTTCCGTCGGCCGTCAGCCTCGGCGACACCGGCGCCCACGTGGCGCCGCCGCGCCAGCCTGAGAAGCATTTTCCGGTAGGGCCGCGGCTCTGGCGACAGCTCCCACGCCCGAAGAGCCAGGAGGGAAAGCCGTGCCTTGTTGGAAACCTCTTTGGCAGCCGCTCGCGTGGCCCCACAGCCCGTGGGGCTGCGGGCTTTTCGGCGGCCGTCAGCCTCGGCGACACCAGTGCCCACGTGGCGCCGCCGCGCCAGCCTGCGAAGCATTTTCCGGTAGGGCCGCGGCTCTGGCGACAGCTCCCACGCCCGAAGAGCCAGGAGGGAAAGCCGTGCCTTGTTGGAAAGCTCTTTGGCAGCCGCTCGCGTGGCCCCACAGCCCGTGGGGCTGCGGGCTTTTCGGCGGCCGTCAGCCTCGGCGCCACCTGCGCCCACGTGGCGCCGCCGCACCAGCCTGCGAAGCATTTTCCGGTAGGGCCGCGGCTCTGGCGACAGCTCCCACGCCCGAAGAGCCAGGAGGGAAAGCCGTGCCTCGTTGGAAAGCTCTTTGGCAGCCGCTCGTGTGGCCCCACAGCCCGTGGGGCTGCGGGCTTTCCGGCAGCCGTCAGCCTCGGCGACACGGGCGCCCACGTGGCGCCGCGGCGCCAGCCTGCGAAGCATTTTCCGGTAGGGCCGCGGCTCTGGCGACAGCTCCCACGCCCGAAGAGCCAGGAGGGAAAGCCGTGCCTCGTTGGAAAGCTCTTTGGCAGCCGCTCGCGTGGCCCCACAGCCCGTGGGGCTGCGGGCTTTTCGGCGGCCGTCAGCCTCGGCGCCACCTGCGCCCACGTGTCGCCGCCGCACCAGCCTGCGAAGCATTTTCCGGTAGGGCCGCGGCTCTGGCGACAGCTCCCACGCCCGAAGAGCCAGGAGGGAAAGCCGTGCCTCGTTGGAAAGCTCTTTGGCAGCCGCTCGCGTGGCCTCACAGCCCGTGGGGCTGCGGGCTTTTCGGCGGCCGTCAGCCTCGGCGACACCAGTGCCCACGTGGCGCCGCCGCGCCAGCCTGCGAAGCATTTTCCGGTAGGACCGCGGCTCTGGCGACAGCTCCCACGCCCGAAGAGCCAGGACGGAAAGCCGTGCCTCGTTGGAAACCTCTTTGGCAGCCGCTCGCGTGGCCCCACAGCCCGTGGGGCTGCGGGCTTTCCGGCGGCCATCAGCGTCGGCGCCACCTGCGCCCACGTGGCGCCGCCGCGCCAGCCTGCGAAGCATTTTCCGGTAGGGCCGCGGCTCTGGCGACAGCTCCCACGCCCGAAGAGCCAGGAGGGAAAGCCGTGCCTCATTGGAAAGCTCTTTGGCAGCCGCTCGCGTGGCCCCACAGCCCGTGGGGCTGCGGGCTTTTCGGCGGCCGTCAGCCTCGGCGCCACCTGCGCCCACGTGGCGCCGCCGCACCAGCCTGCAAAGCATTTTCCGGAAGGGCCACGTCTCTGGCGACAGCTCCCACGCCCGAAGAGCCAGGAGGGAAAGCCGTGCCTCGTTGGAAAGCTCTTTGGCAGCCGCTCGCGTGGCCCCACAGTCCGTGGGGCTGCGGGCTATCCGGCAGCCGTCAGCCTTGGCGACACCGGCGCCCACGTGGCGCCGCCACGCCAGCCTGCGAAGCATTTTCCGGTAGGGCCGCGGCTCTGGCGACAGCTCCCACGCCCGAAGAACCAGGACGGAAAGCCGAGCCTCGTTGGAAAGCTCTTTGGAAGCCGCTCGTGGGGCCCCACAGCCCGTGGGGCTGCGGGCTTTCCGGCGGGCCGTCAGCCCTCGGCGCCACCGGCGCCCATGTGGCGCCGCCGCGCCAGCCTGAGAAGCATTTTCCGGTAGGGCCGCCTCTCTGGCGACAGCTCCCACGCCCGAAGAGCCAGGAGGGAAAGCCGTGCCTCGTTGGAAAGCTCTTTGGCAGCCGCTCGCGTGGCCCCACAGTCCGTGGGGCTGCGGGCTTTCCGGCGGCCATCAGCCTCGGCGACACCTGCGACCACGTGGCGCCGCCGCGCCAGCCTGCGAAGCATTTTCCGGTAGGGCCGCGGCTCTGGCGACAGCTCCCACGCCCGAAGAGCCAGGAGGGAAAGCCGTGCCTCGTTGGAAAGCTCTTTGGCAGCCACTCGCGTGGCCCCACAGCCCGTGGGGCTGCGGGCTTTCCGGCGGCCGTCAGCCTCGGCGACACCGGCGCCCACGTGGCGCCGCCGCGCCAGCCTGCGAAGCATTTTCCGGTAGGTCCGCGGCTGTGGCGACAGCTCCCACGCCCGAAGAGCCAGGAGGGAAAGCCGTGCCTCGTTGGAAAGCTCTTTGGCAGCCGCTCGCGTGGCCCCACAGCCCGTGGGGCTGCGGGCTTTCCGGCGGCCGTCAGCCTCGGCGCCACCTGCGCCCACGTGGCGCCGCCGCACCAGCCTGCGAAGCATTTTCCGGTAGGGCCGCGTCTCTGGCGACAGCTCCCACGCCCGAAGAGCCAGGAGGGAAAGCCATGCCTCGTTGGAAAGCTCTTTGGCAGCCGCTCGCGTGGCCCCACAGTCCGTGGAGCTGCGGGCTTTCCGGCGGCCGTCAGCCTCGGCGACACCGGCGCCCACGTGGCGCCGCCACGCCAGCCTGCGAAGCATTTTCCGGTAGGGCAGCGGCTCTAGCGACAGCTCCCACGCCCGAAGAGCCAGGAGGGAAAGCCGAGCCTCGATGGAAAGCTCTTTGGAAGCCGCTCGCGGGGCCCCACAGCCCGTGGGGCTGCGGGCTTTCCGGCGGCCGTCAGCCTCGGCGCCACCGGCGCCCACGTGGCGCCGCCGCGCCAGCCTGAGAAGCATTTTCCGGTAGGGCCGCGTCTCTGGCGACAGCTGCCACGCCCGAAGAGCCAGGAGGGAAAGCCGTGCCTCGTTGGAAAGCTCTTTGGCAGCCGCTCGCATGGCCCCACAGCCCGTGGGGCTGCGGGCTTTCCGGCGGCCGTCAGCCTCGGCGACACCTGCGACCACGTGGCGCCGCCGCGCCAGCCTGCGAAGCATTTTCCGGTAGGGCCGCGGCTCTGGCGACAGGTCCCACGCCCGAAGAGCCAGGAGGGAAAGCCGTGCCTCGTTGGAAAGCTCTTTGGCAGCCGCTCGCGTGGCCCCACAGCCCGTGGGGCTGCGGGCTTTTCGGCGGCCGTCAGCCTCGGCGACACCTGCGCCCACGTGGCGCCGCCGCGCCAGCCTGCGAAGCATTTTCCGGTAGGGCCGCGGCTCTGGCGACAGCTCCCACGCCCGAAGAGCCAGGAGGGAAAGCCGTGCCTCGTTGGAAAGCTCTTTGGCAGCCGCTCGCGTGGCCCCAGAGCCCGTGGGGCTGCGGGCTTTCCGGCGGCCGTCAGCCTCGGCGACACCGGCGCCCACGTGGCGCCGCCGCGCCAGCCTGCGAAGCATTTTCCGGTAGGGCCGCGGCTCTGGCGACAGGTCCCACGCCCGAAGAGCCAGGAGGGAAAGCCGTGCCTCGTTGGAAAGCTCTATGGCAGCCGCTCGCGTGGCCCCACAGCCCGTGGGGCTGCGGGCTTTTCGGCGGCCGTCAGCCACGGCGACACCAGTGCACACGTCGCGCCGCCGCGCCAGCCTGTGAAGCATTTTCCGGTAGGACCGCGTCTCTGGCGACAGCTCCCACGCCCGAAGAGCCAGGAGGGAAAGCCGTGCCTCGTTGGAAAGCTCTTTGGCAGCTGCTCGCGTGGCCCCACAGCCCGTGGGGCTGCGGGCTTTCCGGCGGCCATCAGCCTCGGCGCCACCGGCGCCCACGTGGCGCTGCCGCGCCAGCCTGCGAAGCATTTTCCGGTAGGGCCGCGGCTCTGGCGACAGCTCCCACGCCCGAAGAGCCAGGAGGGAAAGCCGTGCCTCATTGGAAAGCTCTTTGGCAGCCGCTCGCGTGGCCCCACAGCCCGTGGGGCTGCGGGCTTTCCGTCGGCCGTCAGCCTCGGCGACACCGGCGCCCACGTGGCGCCGCCGCGCCAGCCTGAGAAGCATTTTCCGGTAGGGCCGCGGCTCTGGCGACAGCTCCCACGCCCGAAGAGCCAGGAGGGAAAGCCGTGCCTTGTTGGAAACCTCTTTGGCAGCCGCTCGCGTGGCCCCACAGCCCGTGGGGCTGCGGGCTTTTCGGCGGCCGTCAGCCTCGGCGACACCAGTGCCCACGTGGCGCCGCCGCGCCAGCCTGCGAAGCATTTTCCGGTAGGGCCGCGGCTCTGGCGACAGCTCCCACGCCCGAAGAGCCAGGAGGGAAAGCCGTGCCTTGTTGGAAAGCTCTTTGGCAGCCGCTCGCGTGGCCCCACAGCCCGTGGGGCTGCGGGCTTTTCGGCGGCCGTCAGCCTCGGCGCCACCTGCGCCCACGTGGCGCCGCCGCACCAGCCTGCGAAGCATTTTCCGGTAGGGCCGCGGCTCTGGCGACAGCTCCCACGCCCGAAGAGCCAGGAGGGAAAGCCGTGCCTCGTTGGAAAGCTCTTTGGCAGCCGCTCGTGTGGCCCCACAGCCCGTGGGGCTGCGGGCTTTCCGGCAGCCGTCAGCCTCGGCGACACGGGCGCCCACGTGGCGCCGCGGCGCCAGCCTGCGAAGCATTTTCCGGTAGGGCCGCGGCTCTGGCGACAGCTCCCACGCCCGAAGAGCCAGGAGGGAAAGCCGTGCCTCGTTGGAAAGCTCTTTGGCAGCCGCTCGCGTGGCCCCACAGCCCGTGGGGCTGCGGGCTTTTCGGCGGCCGTCAGCCTCGGCGCCACCTGCGCCCACGTGTCGCCGCCGCACCAGCCTGCGAAGCATTTTCCGGTAGGGCCGCGGCTCTGGCGACAGCTCCCACGCCCGAAGAGCCAGGAGGGAAAGCCGTGCCTCGTTGGAAAGCTCTTTGGCAGCCGCTCGCGTGGCCTCACAGCCCGTGGGGCTGCGGGCTTTTCGGCGGCCGTCAGCCTCGGCGACACCAGTGCCCACGTGGCGCCGCCGCGCCAGCCTGCGAAGCATTTTCCGGTAGGACCGCGGCTCTGGCGACAGCTCCCACGCCCGAAGAGCCAGGAGGGAAAGCCGTGCCTCGTTGGAAAGCTCTTTGGCAGCCGCTCGCGTGGCCTCACAGCCCGTGGGGCTGCGGGCTTTTCGGCGGCCGTCAGCCTCGGCGACACCAGTGCCCACGTGGCGCCGCCGCGCCAGCCTGCGAAGCATTTTCCGGTAGGACCGCGGCTCTGGCGACAGCTCCCACGCCCGAAGAGCCAGGACGGAAAGCCGTGCCTCGTTGGAAACCTCTTTGGCAGCCGCTCGCGTGGCCCCACAGCCCGTGGGGCTGCGGGCTTTCCGGCGGCCATCAGCGTCGGCGCCACCTGCGCCCACGTGGCGCCGCCGCGCCAGCCTGCGAAGCATTTTCCGGTAGGGCCGCGGCTCTGGCGACAGCTCCCACGCCCGAAGAGCCAGGAGGGAAAGCCGTGCCTCATTGGAAAGCTCTTTGGCAGCCGCTCGCGTGGCCCCACAGCCCGTGGGGCTGCGGGCTTTTCGGCGGCCGTCAGCCTCGGCGCCACCTGCGCCCACGTGGCGCCGCCGCACCAGCCTGCAAAGCATTTTCCGGAAGGGCCACGTCTCTGGCGACAGCTCCCACGCCCGAAGAGCCAGGAGGGAAAGCCGTGCCTCGTTGGAAAGCTCTTTGGCAGCCGCTCGCGTGGCCCCACAGTCCGTGGGGCTGCGGGCTATCCGGCAGCCGTCAGCCTTGGCGACACCGGCGCCCACGTGGCGCCGCCACGCCAGCCTGCGAAGCATTTTCCGGTAGGGCCGCGGCTCTGGCGACAGCTCCCACGCCCGAAGAACCAGGACGGAAAGCCGAGCCTCGTTGGAAAGCTCTTTGGAAGCCGCTCGTGGGGCCCCACAGCCCGTGGGGCTGCGGGCTTTCCGGCGGCCGTCAGCCTCGGCGCCACCGGCGCCCATGTGGCGCCGCCGCGCCAGCCTGAGAAGCATTTTCCGGTAGGGCCGCCTCTCTGGCGACAGCTCCCACGCCCGAAGAGCCAGGAGGGAAAGCCGTGCCTCGTTGGAAAGCTCTTTGGCAGCCGCTCGCGTGGCCCCACAGTCCGTGGGGCTGCGGGCTTTCCGGCGGCCATCAGCCTCGGCGACACCTGCGACCACGTGGCGCCGCCGCGCCAGCCTGCGAAGCATTTTCCGGTAGGGCCGCGGCTCTGGCGACAGCTCCCACGCCCGAAGAGCCAGGAGGGAAAGCCGTGCCTCGTTGGAAAGCTCTTTGGCAGCCACTCGCGTGGCCCCACAGCCCGTGGGGCTGCGGGCTTTCCGGCGGCCGTCAGCCTCGGCGACACCGGCGCCCACGTGGCGCCGCCGCGCCAGCCTGCGAAGCATTTTCCGGTAGGTCCGCGGCTGTGGCGACAGCTCCCACGCCCGAAGAGCCAGGAGGGAAAGCCGTGCCTCGTTGGAAAGCTCTTTGGCAGCCGCTCGCGTGGCCCCACAGCCCGTGGGGCTGCGGGCTTTCCGGCGGCCGTCAGCCTCGGCGCCACCTGCGCCCACGTGGCGCCGCCGCACCAGCCTGCGAAGCATTTTCCGGTAGGGCCGCGTCTCTGGCGACAGCTCCCACGCCCGAAGAGCCAGGAGGGAAAGCCATGCCTCGTTGGAAAGCTCTTTGGCAGCCGCTCGCGTGGCCCCACAGTCCGTGGAGCTGCGGGCTTTCCGGCGGCCGTCAGCCTCGGCGACACCGGCGCCCACGTGGCGCCGCCACGCCAGCCTGCGAAGCATTTTCCGGTAGGGCAGCGGCTCTAGCGACAGCTCCCACGCCCGAAGAGCCAGGAGGGAAAGCCGAGCCTCGATGGAAAGCTCTTTGGAAGCCGCTCGCGGGGCCCCACAGCCCGTGGGGCTGCGGGCTTTCCGGCGGCCGTCAGCCTCGGCGCCACCGGCGCCCACGTGGCGCCGCCGCGCCAGCCTGAGAAGCATTTTCCGGTAGGGCCGCGTCTCTGGCGACAGCTGCCACGCCCGAAGAGCCAGGAGGGAAAGCCGTGCCTCGTTGGAAAGCTCTTTGGCAGCCGCTCGCATGGCCCCACAGCCCGTGGGGCTGCGGGCTTTCCGGCGGCCGTCAGCCTCGGCGACACCTGCGACCACGTGGCGCCGCCGCGCCAGCCTGCGAAGCATTTTCCGGTAGGGCCGCGGCTCTGGCGACAGGTCCCACGCCCGAAGAGCCAGGAGGGAAAGCCGTGCCTCGTTGGAAAGCTCTTTGGCAGCCGCTCGCGTGGCCCCACAGCCCGTGGGGCTGCGGGCTTTCCGGAGGCCGTCAGCCTCGGCGACACCGGCGCCCACGTGTCGCCGCCGCGCCAGCCTGCGAAGCATTTTCCGGTAGGGCCGCGTCTCTGGCGACAGCTCCCACGCCCGAAGAGCCAGGAGGGAAAGCCGTGCCTCGTTGGAAAGCTCTTTGGCAGCCGCTCGCGTGGCCCCACAGCCCGTGGGGCTGCGGGCTTTCCGGCGGCCGTCAGCCTCGGCGACACCGGCGCCCACGTGGCGCCGCCGCGCCAGCCTGCGAAGCATTTTCCGGTAGGGCCGCGGCTCTGGCGACAGCTCCCACGCCCGAAGAGCCAGGAGGGAAAGCCGTGCCTCGTTGGAAAGCTCTTTGGCAGCCGCTCGCGTGGCCCCACAGCCGGTGGGGCTGCGGGCTTTCCGGCGGCCGTCAGCTTCGGCGACACCTGCGACCACGTGGCGCCGCCACGCCATCCTGCGAAGCATTTTCCGGAAGGGCCGCGTCTCTGGCGACAGCTCCCACGCCCGAAGAGCCAGGAGGGAAAGCCGTGCCTCGTTGGAAAGCTCTTTGGCAGCTGCTCGCGTGGCCCCACAGCCCGTGGGGCTGCGGGCTTTCCGGCGGCCATCAGCGTCGGCGACACCTGCGACCACGTGGCGCCGCCGCGCCAGCCTGCGAAGCATTTTCCGGTAGGGCCGCGGCTCTGGCGACAGCTCCCACGCCCGAAGAGCCAGGAGGGAAAGCCGTTCCTCGTTGGAAAGCTCTTTGGCAGCCGCTCGCGTGGCCCCACAGCCCGTGGGGCTGCGGGCTTTCCGGCGGCCGTCAGCCTCGGCGACACCGGCGCCCACGTGGCGCCGCCGCGCCAGCCTGCGAAGCATTTTCCGGTAGGGCCGCGTCTCTGGCGACAGGTCCCACGCCCGAAGAGCCAGGAGGGAAAGCCGTGCCTCGTTGGAAAGCTCTTTGGCAGCCGCTCGCGTGGCCCCACAGCCCGTGGGGCTGCGGGCTTTCCGGCGGCCGTCAGCCTCGGCAACAACGGCGCCCACGTGGCGCCGCCGCGCCAGCCTGCGAAGCATTTTCCGGTAGGGCCGCGGCTCTGGCGACAGCTCCCACGCCCGAAGAGCCAGGAGGGAAAGCCGTGCCTTGTTGGAAACCTCTTTGGCAGCCGCTCGCGTGGCCCCACAGCCCGTGGGGCTGCGGGCTTTCCGACGGCCGTCAGCCTCGGCGACACCAGTGCCCACGTGGCGCCGCCGCGCCAGCCTGCGAAGCATTTTCCGGTAGGGCCGCGGCTCTGGCGACAGCTCCCACGCCCGAAGAGCCAGGAGGGAAAGCCGTGCCTCGTTGGAAAGCTCTTTGGCAGCCGCTCGCGTGGCCCCAGAGCCCGTGGGGCTGCGGGCTTTCCGGCGGCCGTCAGCCTCGGCGACACCGGCGCCCACGTGGCGCCGCCGCGCCAGCCTGCGAAGCATTTTCCGGTAGGGCCGCGTCTCTGGCGACAGGACCCACGCCCGAAGAGCCAGGAGGGAAAGCCGTGCCTCGTTGGAAAGCTCTTTGGCAGCCGCTCGCGTGGCCCCACAGCCCGTGGGGCTGCGGGCTTTCCGGCGGCCGTCAGCCTCGGCAACAACGGCGCCCACGTGGCGCCGCCGCGCCAGCCTGCGAAGCATTTTCCGGTAGGGCCGCGGCTCTGGCGACAGCTCCCACGCCCGAAGAGCCAGGAGGGAAAGCCGTGCCTTGTTGGAAACCTCTTTGGCAGCCGCTCGCGTGGCCCCACAGCCGGTGGGGCTGCGGGCTTTCCGACGGCCGTCAGCCTCGGCGACACCAGTGCCCACGTGGCGCCGCTGCGCCAGCCTGCGAAGCATTTTCCGGTAGGGCCGCGGCTCTGGCGACAGCTCCCACGCCCGAAGAGCCAGGAGGGAAAGCCGTGCCTCGTTGGAAAGCTCTTTGGCAGCCGCTCGCGTGGCCCCACAGCCCGTGGGGCTGCGGGCTTTTCGGCGGCCGTCAGCCTCGGCGCCACCTGCGCCCACGTGGCGCCGCCGCGCCAGCCTGCGAAGCATTTTCCGGTAGGGCCGCGGCTCTGGCGACAGCTCCCACGCCCGAAGAGCCAGGAGGGAAAGCCGTGCCTCGTTGGAAAGCTCTTTGGCAGCTGCTCGCGTGGCCCCACAGCCCGTGGGGCTGCGGGCTTTCCGGCGGCCATCAGCCTCGGCGCCACCGGCGACCACGTGGCGCCGCCGCGCCAGCCTGCGAAGCATTTTCCGGTAGGGCCGCGGCTCTGGCGACAGCTCCCACGCCCGAAGAGCCAGGAGGGAAAGCCGTGCCTCATTGGAAAGCTCTTTGGCAGCCGCTCGCGTGGCCCCACAGCCCGTGGGGCTGCGGGCTTTCCGTCGGCCGTCAGCCTCGGCGACACCGGCGCCCACGTGGCGCCGCCGCGCCAGCCTGCGAAGCATTTTCCGGTAGGGCCGCGGCTCTGGCGACAGCTCCCACGCCCGAAGAGCCAGGAGGGAAAGCCGTGCCTCGTTGGAAAGCTCTTTGGCAGCCGCTCGCGTGGCCCCACAGCCCGTGGGGCTGTGGGCTTTCCGGCGGCCGTCAGCCTCGGCGCCACCGGCGCCCACGTGGCGCCGCCGCGCCAGCCTGAGAAGCATTTTCCGGTAGGGCCGCGGCTCTGGCGACAGCTCCCACGCCCGAAGAGCCAGGAGGGAAAGCCGTGCCTTGTTGGAAACCTCTTTGGCAGCCGCTCGCGTGGCCCCACAGCCCGTGGGGCTGCGGGCTTTTCGGCGGCCGTCAGCCTCGGCGACACCAGTGCCCACGTGGCGCCGCCGCGCCAGCCTGCGAAGCATTTTCCGGTAGGGCCGCGGCTCTGGCGACAGCTCCCACGCCCGAAGAGCCAGGAGGGAAAGCCGTGCCTTGTTGGAAAGCTCTTTGGCAGCCGCTCGCGTGGCCCCACAGCCCGTGGGGCTGCGGGCTTTTCGGCGGCCGTCAGCCTCGGCGCCACCTGCGCCCACGTGGCGCCGCCGCACCAGCCTGCGAAGCATTTTCCGGTAGGGCCGCGGCTCTGGCGACAGCTCCCACGCCCGAAGAGCCAGGAGGGAAAGCCGTGCCTCGTTGGAAAGCTCTTTGGCAGCCGCTCGCGTGGCCTCACAACCCGTGGGGCTGCGGGCTTTTCGGCGGCCGTCAGCCTCGGCGACACCAGTGCCCACGTGGCGCCGCCGCGCCAGCCTGCGAAGCATTTTCCGGTAGGACCGCGGCTCTGGCGACAGCTCCCACGCCCGAAGAGCCAGGAGGGAAAGCCGTGCCTCGTTGGAAAGCTCTTTGGCAGCCGCTCGCGTGGCCTCACAGCCCGTGGGGCTGCGGGCTTTTCGGCGGCCGTCAGCCTCGGCGACACCAGTGCCCACGTGGCGCCGCCGCGCCAGCCTGCGAAGCATTTTCCGGTAGGACCGCGGCTCTGGCGACAGCTCCCACGCCCGAAGAGCCAGGACGGAAAGCCGTGCCTCGTTGGAAACCTCTTTGGCAGCCGCTCGCGTGGCCCCACAGCCCGTGGGGCTGCGGGCTTTCCGGCGGCCATCAGCGTCGGCGCCACCTGCGCCCACGTGGCGCCGCCGCGCCAGCCTGCGAAGCATTTTCCGGTAGGGCCGCGGCTCTGGCGACAGCTCCCACGCCCGAAGAGCCAGGAGGGAAAGCCGTGCCTCATTGGAAAGCTCTTTGGCAGCCGCTCGCGTGGCCCCACAGCCCGTGGGGCTGCGGGCTTTTCGGCGGCCGTCAGCCTCGGCGCCACCTGCGCCCACGTGGCGCCGCCGCACCAGCCTGCAAAGCATTTTCCGGAAGGGCCGCGTCTCTGGCGACAGCTCCCACGCCCGAAGAGCCAGGAGGGAAAGCCGTGCCTCGTTGGAAAGCTCTTTGGCAGCCGCTCGCGTGGCCCCACAGTCCGTGGGGCTGCGGGCTTTCCGGCAGCCGTCAGCCTTGGCGACACCGGCGCCCACGTGGCGCCGCCACGCCAGCCTGCGAAGCATTTTCCGGTAGGGCCGCGGCTCTGGCGACAGCTCCCACGCCCGAAGAACCAGGAGGGAAAGCCGAGCCTCGTTGGAAAGCTCTTTGGAAGCCGCTCGTGGGGCCCCACAGCCCGTGGGGCTGCGGGCTTTCCGGCGGCCGTCAGCCTCGGCGCCACCGGCGCCCATGTGGCGCCGCCGCGCCAGCCTGAGAAGCATTTTCCGGTAGGGCCGCCTCTCTGGCGACAGCTCCCACGCCCGAAGAGCCAGGAGGGAAAGCCGTGCCTCGTTGGAAAGCTCTTTGGCAGCCGCTCGCATGGCCCCACAGCCCGTGGGGCTGCGGGCTTTCCGGCGGCCGTCAGCCTCGGCGACACCTGCGACCACGTGGCACCGCCGCGCCAGCCTGCGAAGCATTTTCCGGTAGGGCCGCGGCTCTGGCGACAGGTCCCACGCCCGAAGAGCCAGGAGGGAAAGCCGTGCCTCGTTGGAAAGCTCTTTGGCAGCCGCTCGCGTGGCCCCACAGCCCGTGGGGCTGCGGGCTTTCCGGCGGCCGTCAGCCTCGGCGACACCGGCGCCCACGTGTCGCCGCCGCGCCAGCCTGCGAAGCATTTTCCGGTAGGGCCGCGTCTCTGGCGACAGCTCCCACGCCCGAAGAGCCAGGAGGGAAAGCCGTGCCTCGTTGGAAAGCTCTTTGGCAGCCGCTCGCGTGGCCCCACAGCCCGTGGGGCTGCGGGCTTTCCGGCGGCCGTCAGCCTCGGCGACACCGGCCCCCACGTGGCGCCGCCGCGCCAGCCTGCGAAGCATTTTCCGGTAGGGCCGCGGCTCTGGCGACAGCTCCCACGCCCGAAGAGCCAGGAGGGAAAGCCGTGCCTCGTTGGAAAGCTCTTTGGCAGCCGCTCGCGTGGCCCCACAGCCGGTGGGGCTGCGGGCTTTCCGGCGGCCGTCAGCTTCGGCGACACCTGCGACCACGTGGCGCCGCCACGCCATCCTGCGAAGCATTTTCCGGAAGGGCCGCGTCTCTGGCGACAGCTCCCACGCCCGAAGAGCCAGGAGGGAAAGCCGTGCCTCGTTGGAAAGCTCTTTGGCAGCCGCTCGCGTGGCCCCACAGCCCGTGGGGCTGCGGGCTTTCCGGCGGCCGTCAGCCTCGGCGACACCTGCGACCACGTGGCGCCGCCGCGCCAGCCTGAGAAGCATTTTCCGGTAGGGCCGCGGCTCTGGCGACAGCTCCCACGCCCGAAGAGCCAGGAGGGAAAGCCGTGCCTTGTTGGAAACCTCTTTGGCAGCCGCTCGCGTGGCCCCACAGCCCGTGGGGCTGCGGGCTTTTCGGCGGCCGTCAGCCTCGGCGACACCAGTGCCCACGTGGCGCCGCCGCGCCAGCCTGCGAAGCATTTTCCGGTAGGGCCGCGGCTCTGGCGACAGCTCCCACGCCCGACGAGCCAGGAGGGAAAGCCGTGCCTCGTTGGAAAGCTCTTTGGCAGCCGCTCGCGTGGCCCCAAAGCCCGTGGGGCTGCGGGCTTTCCGGCGGCCGTCAGCCTCGGCGACACCGGCGCCCACGTGGCGCCGCCGCGCCCGCCTGCAAAGCATTTTCCGGTAGGGCCGCGGCTCTGGCGACAGCTCCCACGCCTGAAGAGCCAGGAGGGGAAGACGTGCCTCGTTGGAAAGCTCTTTGGCAGCCGCTCGCGTGGCCCCACAGCCCGTGGGGCTGCGGGCTTTCTGGCGGCCGTCAGCCTCGGCGCCACCGGCGCCCACGTGGTGCCGCCGCGCCATCCTGCGAAGCATTTTCCGGTAGGGCCGCGTCTCTGGTGACAGCTCCCACGCCCGAAGAGCCAGGAGGGAAAGCCGTGCCTCGTTGGAAAGCTCTTTGGCAGCCGCTCGCGTGGCCCCACAGCCCGTGGGGCTGCGGGCTTTCTGGCGGCCGTCAGCCTCGGCGACACCTGCGACCACGTGGCGCCGCCGCGCCAGCCTGCGAAGCATTTTCCGGTAGGGCCGCGGCTCTGGCGACAGCTCCCACGCCCAAAGAGCCAGGAGGGAAAGCCGTGCCTCATTGGAAAGCTCTTTGGCAGCCGCTCGCGTGGCCCCACAGCCCGTGGGGCTGTGGGCTTTCCGGCGGCCGTCAGCCTCGGCAACACCGGCGCCCACGTGGCGCCGCCGCGCCAGCCTGCGAAGCATTTTCCGGTAGGACCACGGCTCTGGCGACAGCTCCCACGCCCGAAGAGCCAGGAGGGAAAGCCGTGCCTCGTTGGAAAGCTCTTTGGCAGCCGCTCGCGTGGCCCCACAGCCCGTGGGGCTGCGGGCTTTCCGGCGGCCATCAGCCTCGGCGACACCAGGGCACACGTGGCGCCGCCGCGCCAGCCTGCGAAGCATTTTCCGGTAGGACCACGGCTCTGGTGACAGCTCCCCCACCCGAAGAGCCAGGAGGGAAAGCCGTGCCTCGTTGGAAAGCTCTTTGGCAGCCGCTCGCGTGGCCCCACAACCCGTGGGGCTGCGGGCTTTCCGGCGGCCGTCAGCCTCGGCGACACCGGCGCCCACGTGGCGCCGCCACGCCAGCCTGCGAAGCATTTTCCGGTAGGGCCGCGTCTCTGGCGACAGCTCCCACGCCCGAAGAGCCAGGAGGGAAAGCCGTGCCTCGTTGGAAAGCTCTTTGGCAGCCGCTCGCATGGCCCCACAGCCCCTGGGGCTGCGGGCTTTCCGGCGGCCGTCAGCCTCGGCGACACCTGCGACCACGTGGCGCCGCCGCGCCAGCCTGCGAAGCATTTTCCGGTAGGGGCCGCGGCTCTGGCGACAGCTCCCACGCCCGAAGAGCCAGGAGGGAAAGCCGTGCCTCGTTGGAAAGCTCTTTGGCAGCCGCTCGCATGGCCCCATAGCCCGTGGGGCTGCGGGCTTTCCAGCGGCCGTCAGCCTCGGCGACACCTGCGACCACGTGGCGCCGCCGCGCCAGCCTGCGAAGCATTTTCCGGTAGGGCCGCGTCTCTGGCGACAGCTCCCACGCCCAAAGAGCCAGGAGGGAAAGCCGTGCCTCGTTGGAAAGCTCTTTGGCAGCCGCTCGCGTGGCCCCACATCCCGTGGGGCTGCGGGCTTTCCGGCGGAGGTCAGCCTCGGCGACACCGGCGCCCACGTGGCGCCGCCGCGCCAGCCTGCGAAGCATTTTCCGGTAGGGCCGCATCTCTGGCGACAGCTCCCACGCCCGAAGAGCCAGGAGGGAAAGCCGTGCCTCGTTGGAAAGCTCTTTGGCAGCCGCTCGCGTGGTCCTACAGCCCGTGGGGCTGCGGGCTTTCCGGCAGTCGTCAGCCTCGGCGACACCAGCGACCACGTGGCGCCGCCGCGCCAGCCTGCGAAGCATTTTCCGGTAGGGCCGCGGCTCTGGCGACAGCTCCCACGCCCGAAGAGCCAGGAGGGAAAGCCATGCCTCGTTGGAAAGCTCTTTGGCAGCCGCTCGCGTGGCCCCACAGCCCGTGGGGCTGCGGGCTTTCCGGCGGCCGTCAGCCTCGGCGACACCAGTGCCCACGTGGCGCCGCGGTGCCAGCCTGCGAAGCATTTTCCGGTAGGGCCGCGGCTCTGGTGACAGCTCCCACGCCCGAAGAGCCAGGAGGGAAAGCCGTGCCTCGTTGGAAAGCTCTTTGGCAGCCGCTCGCGTGGCCCCACAGCCCGTGGGGCTGCGGGCTTTCCGGCGGCCGTCAGCCTCGGCGACACCGGCGCCCACGTGGCGCCGCCACGCCAGCCTGCGAAGCATTTTCCGGTAGGGCCGCGGCTCTGGCGACAGCTCCCACGCCCGAAGAGCCAGGAGGGAAAGCCGTGCCTCGTTGGAAAGCTCTTTGGTAGCCGCTCACGTGGCCCCACAGCCCGTGGGGCTGCGGGCTTTTCAGCGGCCGTCAGCCTCGGCGACACCATTGCCCACGTGGCGCCGCCGCGCCAGCCTGCGAAGCATTTTCCGGTACGACCGCGGCTCTGGCGACAGCTCCCACGCCCGAAGAGCCAGGAGGGAAATCCGTGCCTTCTTGGAAAACTCTTTGGCAGCTGCTCGCGTGGCCCCACAGCCCGTGGGGCTGCGGGCTTTCCGGCGGCCATCAGCGTCGGCGACACCTGCGACCACGTGGCGCCGCCGCGCCAGCCTGCGAAGCATTTTCCGGTAGGGCCGCGTCTCTGGCGACAGCTCCCACGCCCGAAGAGCCAGGAGGGAAAACCATGCCTCATTGGAAAGCTCTTTGGCAGCCGCTCGCGTGGCCCCACAGCCCGTGGGGCTGCGGGCTTTCCGTCGGCCGTCAGCCTCGGCGACACCTGCGCCCACGTGGCGTCGCCGCGCCAGCCTGCGAAGCATTTTCCGGTAGGGCCGCGGCTCTGGCGACAGCTCCCACGCCCAAAGAGCCAGGAGGGAAAGCCGTGCCTCGTTGGAAAGCTCTTTGGCAGCCGCTCGCGTGGCCCCAAAGCCCGTGGGGCTGCGGGCTTTCCGGCGGCCGTCAGCCTCGGCGACACCGGCGCCCACGTGGCGCCGCCGCGCCAGCCTGCAAAGCATTTTCCGGTAGGGCCGCGGCTCTGGCGACAGCTCCCACGCCCGAAGAGCCAGCAGGGAAAGCCGTGCCTCGTTGGAAAGCTCTTTGGCAGCCGCTCGCGTGGCCCCACAGCCCGTGGGGCTGCGGGCTTTCCGGTGGCCGTCAGCCTCGGCGCCACCTGCGCCCACGTGGCGCCGCCGCACCAGCCTGCGAAGCATTTTCCGGTAGGGCCGCGTCTCTGGCGACAGCTCCCACGCCCGAAGAGCCAGGAGGGAAAGCCGTGCCTCGTTGGAAAGCTCTTTGGCAGCCGCTCGCGTGGCCCCACAGCCCGTGGGGCTGCGGGCTTTCCGGCGGCCGTCAGCCTCGGCGACACCTGCGACCACGTGGCGCCGCCGCGCCAGCCTGAGAAGCATTTTCCGGTAGGGCGGCGGCTCTGGCGACAGCTCCCACGCCCGAAGAGCCAGGAGGGAAAGCCGTGCCTTGTTGGAAACCTCTTTGGCAGCCGCTCGCGTGGCCCCACAGCCCGTGGGGCTGCGGGCTTTTCGGCGGCCGTCAGCCTCGGCGACACCAGTGCCCACGTGGCGCCGCCGCGCCAGCCTGCGAAGCATTTTCCGGTAGGGCCGCGGCTCTGGCGACAGCTCCCACGCCCGACGAGCCAGGAGGGAAAGCCGTGCCTCGTTGGAAAGCTCTTTGGCAGCCGCTCGCGTGGCCCCAAAGCCCGTGGGGCTGCGGGCTTTCCGGCGGCCGTCAGCCTCGGCGACACCGGCGCCCACGTGGCGCCGCCGCGCCCGCCTGCAAAGCATTTTCCGGTAGGGCCGCGGCTCTGGCGACAGCTCCCACGCCTGAAGAGCCAGGAGGGGAAGACGTGCCTCGTTGGAAAGCTCTTTGGCAGCCGCTCGCGTGGCCCCACAGCCCGTGGGGCTGCGGGCTTTCTGGCGGCCGTCAGCCTCGGCGCCACCGGCGCCCACGTGGTGCCGCCGCGCCATCCTGCGAAGCATTTTCCGGTAGGGCCGCGTCTCTGGTGACAGCTCCCACGCCCGAAGAGCCAGGAGGGAAAGCCGTGCCTCGTTGGAAAGCTCTTTGGCAGCCGCTCGCGTGGCCCCACAGCCCGTGGGGCTGCGGGCTTTCTGGCGGCCGTCAGCCTCGGCGACACCTGCGACCACGTGGCGCCGCCGCGCCAGCCTGCGAAGCATTTTCCGGTAGGGCCGCGGCTCTGGCGACAGCTCCCACGCCCAAAGAGCCAGGAGGGAAAGCCGTGCCTCATTGGAAAGCTCTTTGGCAGCCGCTCGCGTGGCCCCACAGCCCGTGGGGCTGTGGGCTTTCCGGCGGCCGTCAGCCTCGGCAACACCGGCGCCCACGTGGCGCCGCCGCGCCAGCCTGCGAAGCATTTTCCGGTAGGACCACGGCTCTGGCGACAGCTCCCACGCCCGAAGAGCCAGGAGGGAAAGCCGTGCCTCGTTGGAAAGCTCTTTGGCAGCCGCTCGCGTGGCCCCACAGCCCGTGGGGCTGCGGGCTTTCCGGCGGCCATCAGCCTCGGCGACACCAGGGCACACGTGGCGCCGCCGCGCCAGCCTGCGAAGCATTTTCCGGTAGGACCACGGCTCTGGTGACAGCTCCCCCACCGAAGAGCCAGGAGGGAAAGCCGTGCCTCGTTGGAAAGCTCTTTGGCAGCCGCTCGCGTGGCCCCACAGCCCGTGGGGCTGCGGGCTTTCCGGCGGCCGTCAGCCTCGGCGACACCGGCGCCCACGTGGCGCCGCCACGCCAGCCTGCGAAGCATTTTCCGGTAGGGCCGCGTCTCTGGCGACAGCTCCCACGCCCGAAGAGCCAGGAGGGAAAGCCGTGCCTCGTTGGAAAGCTCTTTGGCAGCCGCTCGCGTGGCCCCACAGCCCGTGGGGCTGCGGGCTTTCCGGCGGCCATCAGCCTCGGCGACACCAGGGCACACGTGGCGCCGCCGCGCCAGCCTGCGAAGCATTTTCCGGTAGGACCCACGGCTCTGGTGACAGCTCCCCCACCCGAAGAGCCAGGAGGGAAAGCCGTGCCTCGTTGGAAAGCTCTTTGGCAGCCGCTCGCATGGCCCCACAGCCCCTGGGGCTGCGGGCTTTCCGGCGGCCGTCAGCCTCGGCGACACCTGCGACCACGTGGCGCCGCCGCGCCAGCCTGCGAAGCATTTTCCGGTAGGGCCGCGGCTCTGGCGACAGCTCCCACGCCCGAAGAGCCAGGAGGGGAAAGCCGTGCCTCGTTGGAAAGCTCTTTGGCAGCCGCTCGCATGGCCCCATAGCCCGTGGGGCTGCGGGCTTTCCAGCGGCCGTCAGCCTCGGCGACACCTGCGACCCACGTGGCGCCGCCGCGCCAGCCTGCGAAGCATTTTCCGGTAGGGCCGCGTCTCTGGCGACAGCTCCCACGCCCAAAGAGCCAGGAGGGAAAGCCGTGCCTCGTTGGAAAGCTCTTTGGCAGCCGCTCGCGTGGCCCCACATCCCGTGGGGCTGCGGGCTTTCCGGCGGAGGTCAGCCTCGGCGACACCGGCGCCCACGTGGCGCCGCCGCGCCAGCCTGCGAAGCATTTTCCGGTAGGGCCGCATCTCTGGCGACAGCTCCCCACGCCCGAAGAGCCAGGAGGGAAAAGCCGTGCCTCGTTGGAAAG
>NW_026529820.1:0-41605 GCF_028500815.1 Rissa tridactyla | reverse complement strand
GGAAAGGGTGGCTTTGAGGCTGAAGGCAGCAGGAAAGCCTGCAGCCCCCAGGTCTGTGGGGCTACACAAGCAGTTCCCAAAGAGCTTTAGAACAAGGCATAGTTTTCCCTGCTGGCTCTTTGTTCGGGGGACCCATCTCCAGCCATAGGCCATTTTTGTGCCTGGCCCGGCGCCCAGTGGGAAAGGGTGGCTTTGAGGCTTGAAGGCAGCAGGAAAGCCCGCAGCCCCCAGGTCTGTGGGGCTACGCAAGCGGTTCCCAAAGAGCTTTAGAACAAGGCATAATTTTCCCTGCTGGCTCTTTGGGCGGGGGACCCATCTCCAGCCGTATGGCCATTTTTGTGCCTGGCGCGGCGCCAAGTGGGAAAGGGTGGCTTTGAGGCTGAAGGCAGCAGCAAAGCCCGCAGCCCCCAGGTCTGTGGGGCTACGCAAGCGGTTCCCAAAGAGCTTTAGAACAAGGCATAGTTTTCCCTGCTGGCTCTTTGGGCGGGGGACACATCTCCAGCCGTATGGCCATTTTTGTGCCTGATAGGGCGCCAGGTGGGAAAGGGTGGTGTCGAGGCTGAAGGCAGCAGGAAAGCCCGCAGCCCCCAGGTCTGTGGGGCTACGCAAGCGGTTCCCAAAGAGCTTTAGAACAAGGCATAGTTTTCCCTGCTGGCTCTTTGGGCGGGGGACCCATCTCCAGCCGTATGGCCATTTTTGTGCCTGATAGGGCGCCAAGTGGGAAATGGTGGCTTTGAGGCTGAAGACAGCAGGAAAGCCTGCAGCCCCCAGGTCTGTGGGGCTATGCAAGCGGTTCCCAAAGAGCTTTAGAACAAGGCATAGTTTTCCCTGCTGGCTCTTTGGGCGGGGGACCCATCTCCAGCCGTATGGCCATTTTTGTGCCTGGCGCGGCGCCAAGTGGGAAAGGGTGGTGTCGAGGCTGAACGCAGCAGGAAAGCCCGCAGTCCCCAGGTCTGTGGGGCTACGCAAGCGGTTCCCAAAGAGCTTTAGAACAAGGCATAGTTTTCCCTGCTGGCTCTCTGGGCAGGGACCCATCTCCAGCCGTATGGCCATTTTTGAGCCTGGCGCGGCGCCAGGTGGGAAAGGGTGGCTTTGAGGCTGAAGGCAGGAGCAAAGCCTGCAGCCCCCAGGTCTGTGGGGCTACGCAAGCGGTTCCCAAAGAGCTTTAGAACAAGGCATAGTTTTCCCTGCTGGCTCTTAGGGCGGGGGACCCATCTCCAGCCGTATGGCCATTTTTGAGCCTGGCGCGGCGCCAAGTGGGAAAGGGTGGTGTCGAGGCTGAAGGCAGCAGGAAAGCCCGCAGCCCCCAGGTCTGTGGGGCTACGCAAGCGGTTCCCAAAGAGCTTTAGAACAAGGCATAGTTTTCGCTGCTCGCTCTTTGGGCGGGGACCCATCTCCAGCCGTATGGCCATTTTTGTGCCTGGCGAAGCCCCAAGAGGGAAAGGGTGGCTTTGAATCTGAAGGCAGCAGGAAAGCCCGCAGCCCCCAGGTCTGTGGGGCTACGCAAGCGGTTCCAAAGAGCTTTAGAACAAGGCATAGTTTTCCCTGCTGGCTCTTTGGGCGGGGGACCCATCTCCAGCCGTATGGCCATTTTTGTGCCTGATAGGGCGCCAAGTGGGAAAGGGTGGTGTTGAGGCTGAAGGCAGCAGCAAAGACTGCAGCCCCCAGGTCTGTGGGGCTACACAAGCAGTTCCCAAAGAGCTTTAGAACAAGGCATAGTTTTCCCTGCTGGCTCTTTGTTCGGGGGACCCATCTCCAGCCATAGGCCATTTTTGTGCCTGGCCCGGCGCCCAGTGGGAAAGGGTGGCTTTGAGGCTTGAAGGCAGCAGGAAAGCCCGCAGCCCCCAGGTCTGTGGGGCTACGCAAGCGGTTCCCAAAGAGCTTTAGAACAAGGCATAATTTTCCCCTGCTGGCTCTTTGGGCGGGGGACCCATCTCCAGCCGTATGGCCATTTTTGTGCCTGGCGCGGCGCCAAGTGGGAAAGGGTGGCTTTGAGGCTGAAGGCAGCAGCAAAGCCCGCAGCCCCCAGGTCTGTGGGGCTACGCAAGCGGTTCCCAAAGAGCTTTAGAACAAGGCATAGTTTTCCCTGCTGGCTCTTAGGGCGGGGGACCCATCTCCAGCCGTATGGCCATTTTTGAGCCTGGCGCGGCGCCAAGTGGGAAAGGGTGGTGTCGAGGCTGAAGGCAGCAGAAAGCCCGCAGCCCCCAGGTGTGTGGGGCTACGCAAGCGGTTCCCAAAGAGCTTTAGAACAAGGCATAGTTTTCCCTGCTGGCTCTTTGGGCATGGGACCCATCTCCAGCCGTATGGCCATTTTTGTGCCTGGCGAAGCCCCAAGAGGGAAAGGGTGGCTTTGAATCTGAAGGCAGCAGGAAAGCCCGCAGCCCCCAGGTCTGTGGGGCTACGCAAGCGGTTCCCAAAGAGCTTTAGAACAAGGCATAGTTTTCCCTGCTGGCTCTTTTGGCAGGGGACCCATCTCCAGCCGTATGGCCATTTTTGTGCCTGGCCCGGCGCCAAGTGGGAAAGGGTGGTGTTGAGGCTGAAGGCAGCAGCAAAGACTGCAGCCCCCAGGTCTGTGGGGCCAAACAAGCGGTTCCCAAAGAGCTTTAGAACAAGGCATAGTTTTCCCTGCTGGCTCTTTGGGCGGGGGGACCCATCTCCAGCCGTATGGCCATTTTTGTGCCTGGCACGGCGCCAAGTGGGAAAGGGTGGCTTTGAGGCTGAAGGCAGCAGCAAAGCCCGCAGCCCCCAGGTCTGTGGGGCTACGCAAGCGGTTCCCAAAGAGCTTTAGAACAAGGCATAGTTTTCCCTGCTGGCTCTTTGGGCGGGGGACCCATCTCCAGCCGTATGGCCATTTTTGTGCCTGGCCCGGCGCCAAGTGGGAAAGGGTGGCTTTGAGGCTGAAGGCAGCAGCAAAGCCTGCAGCCCCCAGGTCTGTGGGGCTACGCAAGCGGTTCCAAAAAGAGCTTTAGAACAAGGCATAGTTTTCCCTGCTGGCTCTTTGGGCGGGGGACCCATCTCCAGCCGTATGGCCATTTTTGAGCCTGGAGCAGTGCCAAGTGGGAAAGGGTGGTTTTGAGGGTGAAGGCAGCAGGAAAGCCCGCAGCCCCCACGTCTGTGGGGCTACGCAAGCGGTTCCCAAAGAGCTTTAGAACAAGGCATAGTTTTCCCTGCTGGCTCTTTGGGCGGGGGACCCATCTCCAACCGTATGGCCATTTTTGTGCCTGGCGCGGCGCCAAGTGGGAAAGGGTGGTGTCGAGGCTGAAGGCAGCAGGAAAGCCCGCAGCCCCCACGTCTGTGGGGCCAAGCAAGCGGTTCCCAAAGAGCTTTAGAACAAGGCATAGTTTTCCCTGCTGGCTCTTTGGGCATGGGACCCATCTCCACCCATAGGCCATTTTTGTGCTTGATAGGGCGCCAAGTGGGAAAGGGTGGCTTTGAGGCTGAAGGCAGCAGGAAAGCCTGCAGCCCCCAGGTCTGTGGGGCTACACAAGCAGTTCCCAAGAGCTTTAGAACAAGGCATAGTTTTCCCTGCTGGCTCTTTGTTCGGGGGACCCATCTCCAGCCATAGGCCATTTTTGTGCCTGGCCCGGCGCCCAGTGGGAAAGGGTGGCTTTGAGGCTTGAAGGCAGCAGGAAAGCCCGCAGCCCCCAGGTCTGTGGGGCTACGCAAGCGGTTCCCAAAGAGCTTTAGAACAAGGCATAATTTTCCCTGCTGGCTCTTTGGGCGGGGGACCCATCTCCAGCCGTATGGCCATTTTTGTGCCTGGCGCGGCGCCAAGTGGGAAAGGGTGGCTTTGAGGCTGAAGGCAGCAGCAAAGCCCGCAGCCCCCAGGTCTGTGGGGCTACGCAAGCGGTTCCCAAAGAGCTTTAGAACAAGGCATAGTTTTCCCTGCTGGCTCTTTGGGCGGGGGACACATCTCCAGCCGTATGGCCATTTTTGTGCCTGATAGGGCGCCAGGTGGGAAAGGGTGGTGTCGAGGCTGAAGGCAGCAGGAAAGCCCGCAGCCCCCAGGTCTGTGGGGCTACGCAAGCGGTTCCCAAAGAGCTTTAGAACAAGGCATAGTTTTCCCTGCTGGCTCTTTGGGCGGGGGACCCATCTCCAGCCGTATGGCCATTTTTGTGCCTGATAGGGCGCCAAGTGGGAAATGGTGGCTTTGAGGCTGAAGACAGCAGGAAAGCCTGCAGCCCCCAGGTCTGTGGGGCTATGCAAGCGGTTCCCAAAGAGCTTTAGAACAAGGCATAGTTTTCCCTGCTGGCTCTTTGGGCGGGGGACCCATCTCCAGCCGTATGGCCAATTTTTGTGCCTGGCGCGGCGCCAAGTGGGAAAGGGTGGTGTCGAGGCTGAACGCAGCAGGAAAGCCCGCAGTCCCCAGGTCTGTGGGGCTACGCAAGCGGTTCCCAAAGAGCTTTAGAACAAGGCATAGTTTTCCCTGCTGGCTCTCTGGGCAGGGACCCATCTCCAGCCGTATGGCCATTTTTGAGCCTGGCGCGGCGCCAGGTGGGAAAGGGTGGCTTTGAGGCTGAAGGCAGGAGCAAAGCCTGCAGCCCCCAGGTCTGTGGGGCTACGCAAGCGGTTCCCAAAGAGCTTTAGAACAAGGCATAGTTTTCCCTGCTGGCTCTTAGGGCGGGGGACCCATCTCCAGCCGTATGGCCATTTTTGAGCCTGGCGCGGCGCCAAGTGGGAAAGGGTGGTGTCGAGGCTGAAGGCAGCAGGAAAGCCCGCAGCCCCCAGGTCTGTGGGGCTACGCAAGCGGTTCCCAAAGAGCTTTAGAACAAGGCATAGTTTTCGCTGCTCGCTCTTTGGGCGGGGACCCATCTCCAGCCGTATGGCCATTTTTGTGCCTGGCGAAGCCCCAAGAGGGAAAGGGTGGCTTTGAATCTGAAGGCAGCAGGAAAGCCCGCAGCCCCCAGGTCTGTGGGGCTACGCAAGCGGTTCCCAAAGAGCTTTAGAACAAGGCATAGTTTTCCCTGCTGGCTCTTTGGGCGGGGGACCCATCTCCAGCCGTATGGCCATTTTTGTGCCTGATAGGGCGCCAAGTGGGAAAGGGTGGTGTTGAGGCTGAAGGCAGCAGCAAAGACTGCAGCCCCCAGGTCTGTGGGGCTACACAAGCAGTTCCCAAAGAGCTTTAGAACAAGGCATAGTTTTCCCTGCTGGCTCTTTGTTCGGGGGACCCATCTCCAGCCATAGGCCATTTTTGTGCCTGGCCCGGCGCCCAGTGGGAAAGGGTGGCTTTGAGGCTTGAAGGCAGCAGGAAAGCCCGCAGCCCCCAGGTCTGTGGGGCTACGCAAGCGGTTCCCAAAGAGCTTTAGAACAAGGCATAATTTTCCCTGCTGGCTCTTTGGGCGGGGGACCCATCTCCAGCCGTATGGCCATTTTTGTGCCTGGCGCGGCGCCAAGTGGGAAAGGGTGGCTTTGAGGCTGAAGGCAGCAGCAAAGCCCGCAGCCCCCAGGTCTGTGGGGCTACGCAAGCGGTTCCCAAAGAGCTTTAGAACAAGGCATAGTTTTCCCTGCTGGCTCTTTGGGCGGGGGACACATCTCCAGCCGTATGGCCATTTTTGTGCCTGATAGGGCGCCAGGTGGGAAAGGGTGGTGTCGAGGCTGAAGGCAGCAGGAAAGCCCGCAGCCCCCAGGTCTGTGGGGCTACGCAAGCGGTTCCCAAAGAGCTTTAGAACAAGGCATAGTTTTCCCTGCTGGCTCTTTGGGCGGGGGACCCATCTCCAGCCGTATGGCCATTTTTGTGCCTGATAGGGCGCCAAGTGGGAAATGGTGGCTTTGAGGCTGAAGACAGCAGGAAAGCCTGCAGCCCCCAGGTCTGTGGGGCTATGCAAGCGGTTCCCAAAGAGCTTTAGAACAAGGCATAGTTTTCCCTGCTGGCTCTTTGGGCGGGGGGACCCATCTCCAGCCGTATGGCCATTTTTGTGCCTGGCGCGGCGCCAAGTGGGAAAGGGTGGTGTCGAGGCTGAACGCAGCAGGAAAGCCCGCAGTCCCCAGGTCTGTGGGGCTACGCAAGCGGTTCCCAAAGAGCTTTAGAACAAGGCATAGTTTTCCCCGCTGGCTCTCTGGGCAGGGGACCCATCTCCAGCCGTATGGCCATTTTTGAGCCTGGCGCGGCGCCAGGTGGGAAAGGGTGGCTTTGAGGCTGAAGGCAGGAGCAAAGCCTGCAGCCCCAGGTCTGTGGGGCTACGCAAGCGGTTCCCAAAGAGCTTTAGAACAAGGCATAGTTTTCCCTGCTGGCTCTTAGGGCGGGGGACCCATCTCCAGCCGTATGGCCATTTTTGAGCCCTGGCGCGGCGCCAAGTGGGAAAGGGTGGTGTCGAGGCTGAAGGCAGCAGGAAAGCCCGCAGCCCCCAGGTCTGTGGGGCTACGCAAGCGGTTCCCAAAGAGCTTTAGAACAAGGCATAGTTTTTCGCTGCTCGCTCTTTGGGCGGGGACCCATCTCCAGCCGTATGGCCATTTTTGTGCCTGGCGAAGCCCCAAGAGGGAAAGGGTGGCTTTGAATCTGAAGGCAGCAGGAAAGCCCGCAGCCCCCAGGTCTGTGGGGCTACGCAAGCGGTTCCCAAAGAGCTTTAGAACAAGGCATAGTTTTCCCTGCTGGCTCTTTGGGCGGGGGACCCATCTCCAAGCCGTATGGCCATTTTTGTGCCTGATAGGGCGCCAAGTGGGAAAGGGTGGTGTTGAGGCTGAAGGCAGCAGCAAAGACTGCAGCACCCAGGTCTGTGGGGCCAAGCAAGCGGTTCCCAAAGAGCTTTAGAACAAGGCATAGTTTTCCCTGCTGGCTCTTTGGGCATGGGACCCAGCTCCAGCCATAGGCCATTTTTGTGCCTGGCGCGGCGCCAAGTGGGAAAGGGTGGCTTTGAGGCTGAAGGCAGCAGCAAAGCCCGCAGCCCCCAGGTCTGTGGGGCTACGCAAGCGGTTCCCAAAGAGCTTTAGAACAAGGCATAGTTTTCCCTGCTGGCTCTTTGGGCGGGGGACCCATCTCCAGCCGTATGGCCATTTTTGTGCCTGGCGCGGCGCCAAGTGGGAAAGGGTGGTGTCGAGGCTGAAGGCAGCAGCAAAGCCCGCAGCCCCCACGTCTGTGGGGCCAAGCAAGCGGTTCCCAAAGAGCTTTAGAACAAGGCATAGTTTTCCCTGCTGGCTCTTTGGGCCTGGGACCCATCTCCAGCCATAGGCCATTTTTGTGCTTGATAGGGCGCCAAGTGGGAAAGGGTGGCTTTGAGGCTGAAGGCAGCAGGAAAGCCTGCAGCCCCCAGGTCTGTGGGGGCTACGCAAGCAGTTCCCAAAGAGCTTTAGAACAAGGCATAGTTTTCCCTGCTGGCTCTTTGTTCGGGGGACCCATCTCCAGCCATAGGCCATTTTTGTGCCTGGCCCGGCGCCCAGTGGGAAAGGGTGGCTTTGAGGCTTGAAGGCAGCAGGAAAGCCCGCAGCCCCCAGGTCTGTGGGGCTACGCAAGCGGTTCCCAAAGAGCTTTAGAACAAGGCATAGTTTTCCCTGCTGGCTCTCTGGGCGGGGGACCCATCTCCAGCCGTATGGCCATTTTTGAGGCCTGGCGCGGCGCCAAGTGGGAAAGGGTTGTGTCGAGGCTAAAGGCAGCAGGAAAGCCCGCAGCCCCCAGGACTGTGGGGCTACGCAAGCGGTTCCCAAAGAGCTTTAGAACAAGGCATAATTTTCCCTGCTGGCTCTTTGGGCGGGGGGACCCATCTCCAGCCGTATGGCCATTTTTGTGCCTGGCGCAGCGCCAAGTGGGAAAGGGTGGTTTTGAGGCTGAAGGCAGCAGCAAAGCCTGCAGCCCCCAGGTCTGTGGGGCTACGCAAGCGGTTCCCAAAGAGCTTTAGAACAAGGCATAGTTTTCCCTGCTGGCTCTTTGGGCGGGGGACCCATCTCCAGCCGTATGGCCATTTTTGTGCCTGGCCCGGCGCAAAGTGGGAAAGGGTGGCTTTGAGGCTGAAGGCAGCAGGAAAGCCCGCAGCCCCCAGGTCTGTGCGGCTACGCAAGCGGTTCCCAAAGAGCTTTAGAACAAGGCATAGTTTTCCCTGCTGGCTCTTTGGGCGGGGGACCCATCTCCAGCCATACGGCCATTTTTGTGCCTGGCGCGGCGCCAAGAGGGAAAGGGTGGTGTCGAGGCTAAAGGCAGCAGGAAAGCCCGCAGCCCCCCAGGTCTGTGGGGCTACGCAAGCGGTTCCCAAAGAGCTTTAGAACAAGGCATAGTTTTCCCTGCTGGCTCTTTGGGCATGGGACCCATCTCCACCCATAGGCCATTTTTGTGCCTGATAGGGCGCCAAGTGGGAAAGGGTGGGCTTTGAGGCTGAAGACAGCAGGAAAGCCTGCAGCCCCCAGGTCTGTGGGGCTACGCAAGCGGTTCCCAAAGAGCTTTAGAACAAGGCATAGTTTTCCCTGCTGGCTCTTTGGGTGGGGGACCCATCTCCAGCCGTATGGCTATTTTTGTGCCTGACGCGGTGCGTAGTGGCATAGGGTGGTTTTGAGGCTGAAGGCAGCAGGAAAGCCCGCAGCCGCCACGTCTGTGGGGCCAAGCAAGCGGTTCCCAAAGAGCTTTAGAACAAGGCATAGTTTTCCCAGCTGGCTCTTTGGGCGGGGGACCCATCTCCAGCCGTATGGCCATTTTTGTGCCTGGCGCGGTGCGTAGTGGGAAAGGGTGGTTTTGAGGCTGAAGGCAGCAGGAAAGCCCGCAGCCCCCAGGTCTGTGGGGCTACGCAAGCGGTTCCCAAAGAGCTTTAGAACAAGGCATAATTTTCCCTGCTGGCTCTTTGGGCGGGGGACCCATCTCCAGCCGTATGGCCATTTTTGTGCCTGGCGCGGCGCCAAGTGGGTAAGGGTGGTGTCGAGGCTGAAGGCAGCAGCAAAGCCTGCAGCCCCCAGGTCTGTGGGGCCAAGCAAGCGGTTCCCAAAGAGCTTTAGAACAAGGCATAGTTTTCCCTGCTGGCTCTTTTGGGCATGGGACCCATCTCCAGCCGTATGGCCATTTTTGTCCCTGGCCCGGCGCCAAGTGGGAAAGGGTGGCTTTGAGGCTGAAGGCAGCAGGAAAGCCCGCAGCCCCCAGGTCTGTGGGGCTACGCAAGCGGTTCCCAAAGAGCTTTAGAACAAGGCATAGTTTTCCCTGCTGGCTCTTTGGGCGGGGGACCCATCTCCAGCCGTATGGCCATTTTTGTGCCTGATAGGGCGCCAAGTGGGAAAGGGTGGCTTTGAGGCTGAAGACAGCAGGAAAGCCCGCAGCCCCCAGGTCTGTGGGGCTATGCAAGCGGTTCCCAAAGAGCTTTAGAACAAGGCATAGTTTTCCCTGCTGGCTCTTTGGGCGGGGGACCCATCTCCAGCCGTATGGCCATTTTTGTGCCTGGCGAAGCCCCAAGAGGGAAAGGGTGGCTTTGAATCTGAAGGCAGCAGCAAAGCCCGCAGCCCCCAGGTCTGTGGGGCTACGCAAGCGGTTCCCAAAGAGCTTTAGAACAAGGCATAGTTTTCCCTGCTGGCTCTTTGGGCGGGGGACCCATCTCCAGCCGTATGGCCATTTTTGTGCCTGGCGCGGCGCCAAGTGGGAAAGGGTGGTGTCGAGGCTGAAGGCAGCAGCAAAGCCCGCAGCCCCCACGTCTGTGGGGCTACGCAAGCGGTTCCCAAAGAGCTTTAGAACAAGGCATAGTTTTCCCTGCTGGCTCTTTGGGCCTGGGACCCATCTCCAGCCATAGGCCATTTTTGTGCTTGATAGGGCGCCAAGTGGGAAAGGGTGGCTTTGAGGCTGAAGGCAGCAGGAAAGCCTGCAGCCCCCAGGTCTGTGGGGCTACGCAAGCAGTTCCCAAAGAGCTTTAGAACAAGGCATAGTTTTCCCTGCTGGCTCTTTGTTCGGGGGACCCATCTCCAGCCATAGGCCATTTTTGTGCCTGGCCCGGCGCCCAGTGGGAAAGGGTGGCTTTGAGGCTTGAAGGCAGCAGGAAAGCCCGCAGCCCCCAGGTCTGTGCGGCTACGCAAGCGGTTCCCAAAGAGCTTTAGAACAAGGCATAGTTTTCCCTGCTGGCTCTTTGGGCATGGGACCCATCTCCAGCCATAGGCCATTTTTGTGCTTGATAGGGCGCCAAGTGGGAAAGGGTTGCTTTGAGGCTGAAGACAGCAGGAAAGCCCGCAGCCCCCAGGTCTGTGGGGCTACGCAAGCGGTTCCCAAAGAGCTTTAGAACAAGGCATAGTTTTCCCTGCTGGCTCTCTGGGCGGGGGACCCATCTCCAGCCGTATGGCCATTTTTGAGCCTGGCGCGGCGCCAGGTGGGAAAGGGTGGCTTTGAGGCTGAAGGCAGCAGCAAAGCCTGCAGCCCCCAGGTCTGTGGGGCCAAGCAAGCGGTTCCCAAAGAGCTTTAGAACAAGGCATAGTTTTCCCTGCTGGCTCTTTGGGCATGGGACCCATCTCCAGCCGTATGGCCATTTTTGTCCCTGGCCCGGCGCCAAGTGGGAAAGGGTGGCTTTGAGGCTGAAGGCAGCAGGAAAGCCCGCAGCCCCCAGGTCTGTGGGGCTACGCAAGCGGTTCCCAAAGAGCTTTAGAACAAGGCATAGTTTTCCCTGCTGGCTCTATGGGCGGGGGACCCATCTCCAGCCGTATGGCCATTTTTGTGCCTGATAGGGCGCCAAGTGGGAAAGGGTGGCTTTGAGGCTGAAGACAGCAGGAAAGCCCGCAGCCCCCAGGTCTGTGGGGCTATGCAAGCGGTTCCCAAAGAGCTTTAGAACAAGGCATAGTTTTCCCTGCTGGCTCTTTGGGCGGGGGACCCATCTCCAGCCGTATGGCCATTTTTGTGCCTGGCGCGGCGCCAAGTGGGAAAGGGTGGTGTCGAGTCTGAAGGCAGCAGGAAAGCCTGCAGCCCCCAGGTCTGTGGGGCTACGCAAGCGGTTCCCAAAGAGCTTTAGAACAAGGCATAGTTTTCCCTGCTGGCTCTTAGGGCGGGGGACCCATCTCCAGCCGTATGGCCATTTTTGAGCCTGGCGCGGCGCCAGGTGGGAAAGGGTGGCTGTGAGGCTGAAGGCAGCAGCAAAGCCTGCAGCCCCCAGGTCTGTGGGGCTACGCAAGCGGTTCCCAAAGAGCTTTAGAACAAGGCATAGTTTTCCCTGCTGGCTCTTAGGGCGGGGGACCCATCTCCAGCCGTATGGCCATTTTTGTGCCTGGCGCGGCGCCAAGTGGGAAAGGGTGGTGTCGAGGCTGAAGGCAGCAGGAAAGCCCGCAGCCCCCAGGTCTGTGGTGCTACGCAAGCGGTTCCCAAAGAGCTTTAGAACAAGGCATAGTTTTCCCTGCTCGCTCTTTGGGCGGGGGACCCATCTCCAGCCGTATGGCCATTTTTGTGCCTGGCGAAGCCCCAAGAGGGAAAGGGTGGCTTTGAATCTGAAGGCAGCAGCAAAGCCCGCAGCCCCCAGGTCTGTGGGGCTACGCAAGCGGTTCCCAAAGAGCTTTAGAACAAGGCAGAGTTTTCCCTGCTGGCTCTTTGGGCGGGGGACCCATCTCCAGCCGTATGGCCATTTTTGTGCCTGGCGCGGCGCCAAGTGGGAAAGGGTGGTGTCGAGGCTGAAGGCAGCAGCAAAGCCCGCAGCCCCCACGTCTGTGGGGCTACGCAAGCGGTTCCCAAAGAGCTTTAGAACAAGGCATAGTTTTCCCTGCTGGCTCTTTGGGCCTGGGACCCATCTCCAGCCATAGGCCATTTTTGTGCTTGATAGGGCGCCAAGTGGGAAAGGGTGGCTTTGAGGCTGAAGGCAGCAGGAAAGCCTGCAGCCCCCAGGTCTGTGGGGCTACGCAAGCAGTTCCCAAAGAGCTTTAGAACAAGGCATAGTTTTCCCTGCTGGCTCTTTGTTCGGGGGACCCATCTCCAGCCATAGGCCATTTTTGTGCCTGGCCCGGCGCCCAGTGGGAAAGGGTGGCTTTGAGGCTTGAAGGCAGCAGGAAAGCCCGCAGCCCCCAGGTCTGTGCGGCTACGCAAGCGGTTCCCAAAGAGCTTTAGAACAAGGCATAGTTTTCCCTGCTGGCTCTTTGGGCATGGGACCCATCTCCAGCCATAGGCCATTTTTGTGCTTGATAGGGCGCCAAGTGGGAAAGGGTTGCTTTGAGGCTGAAGACAGCAGGAAAGCCCGCAGCCCCCAGGTCTGTGGGGCTACGCAAGCGGTTCCCAAAGAGCTTTAGAACAAGGCATAGTTTTCCCTGCTGGCTCTCTGGGCGGGGGACCCATCTCCAGCCGTATGGCCATTTTTGAGCCTGGCGCGGCGCCAGGTGGGAAAGGGTGGCTTTGAGGCTGAAGGCAGCAGCAAAGCCTGCAGCCCCCAGGTCTGTGGGGCCAAGCAAGCGGTTCCCAAAGAGCTTTAGAACAAGGCATAGTTTTCCCTGCTGGCTCTTTGGGCATGGGACCCATCTCCAGCCGTATGGCCATTTTTGTCCCTGGCCCGGCGCCAAGTGGGAAAGGGTGGCTTTGAGGCTGAAGGCAGCAGGAAAGCCCGCAGCCCCCAGGTCTGTGGGGCTACGCAAGCGGTTCCCAAAGAGCTTTAGAACAAGGCATAGTTTTCCCTGCTGGCTCTATGGGCGGGGGACCCATCTCCAGCCGTATGGCCATTTTTGTGCCTGATAGGGCGCCAAGTGGGAAAGGGTGGCTTTGAGGCTGAAGACAGCAGGAAAGCCCGCAGCCCCCAGGTCTGTGGGGCTATGCAAGCGGTTCCCAAAGAGCTTTAGAACAAGGCATAGTTTTCCCTGCTGGCTCTTTGGGCGGGGGACCCATCTCCAGCCGTATGGCCATTTTTGTGCCTGGCGCGGCGCCAAGTGGGAAAGGGTGGTGTCGAGTCTGAAGGCAGCAGGAAAGCCTGCAGCCCCCAGGTCTGTGGGGCTACGCAAGCGGTTCCCAAAGAGCTTTAGAACAAGGCATAGTTTTCCCTGCTGGCTCTTAGGGCGGGGGACCCATCTCCAGCCGTATGGCCATTTTTGAGCCTGGCGCGGCGCCAGGTGGGAAAGGGTGGCTGTGAGGCTGAAGGCAGCAGCAAAGCCTGCAGCCCCCAGGTCTGTGGGGCTACGCAAGCGGTTCCCAAAGAGCTTTAGAACAAGGCATAGTTTTCCCTGCTGGCTCTTAGGGCGGGGGGACCCATCTCCAGCCGTATGGCCATTTTTGTGCCTGGCGCGGCGCCAAGTGGGAAAGGGTGGTGTCGAGGCTGAAGGCAGCAGGAAAGCCCGCAGCCCCCAGGTCTGTGGTGCTACGCAAGCGGTTCCCAAAGAGCTTTAGAACAAGGCATAGTTTTCCCTGCTCGCTCTTTGGGCGGGGGACCCATCTCCAGCCGTATGGCCATTTTTGTGCCTGGCGAAGCCCCAAGAGGGAAAGGGTGGCTTTGAATCTGAAGGCAGCAGCAAAGCCCGCAGCCCCCAGGTCTGTGGGGCTACGCAAGCGGTTCCCAAAGAGCTTTAGAACAAGGCAGAGTTTTCCCTGCTGGCTCTTTGGGCGGGGGACCCATCTCCAGCCGTATGGCCATTTTTGTGCCTGGCGCGGCGCCAAGTGGGAAAGGGTGGTGTCGAGGCTGAAGGCAGCAGCAAAGCCCGCAGCCCCCACGTCTGTGGGGCTACGCAAGCGGTTCCCAAAGAGCTTTAGAACAAGGCATAGTTTTCCCTGCTGGCTCTTTGGGCCTGGGACCCATCTCCAGCCATAGGCCATTTTTGTGCTTGATAGGGCGCCAAGTGGGAAAGGGTGGCTTTGAGGCTGAAGGCAGCAGGAAAGCCTGCAGCCCCCAGGTCTGTGGGGCTACGCAAGCAGTTCCCAAAGAGCTTTAGAACAAGGCATAGTTTTCCCTGCTGGCTCTTTGTTCGGGGGACCCATCTCCAGCCATAGGCCATTTTTGTGCCTGGCCCGGCGCCCAGTGGGAAAGGGTGGCTTTGAGGCTTGAAGGCAGCAGGAAAGCCCGCAGCCCCCAGGTCTGTGCGGCTACGCAAGCGGTTCCCAAAGAGCTTTAGAACAAGGCATAGTTTTCCCTGCTGGCTCTTTGGGCATGGGACCCATCTCCAGCCATAGGCCATTTTTGTGCTTGATAGGGCGCCAAGTGGGAAAGGGTTGCTTTGAGGCTGAAGACAGCAGGGAAAGCCCGCAGCCCCCAGGTCTGTGGGGCTACGCAAGCGGTTCCCAAAGAGCTTTAGAACAAGGCATAGTTTTCCCTGCTGGCTCTCTGGGCGGGGGGACCCATCTCCAGCCGTATGGCCATTTTTGAGCCTGGCGCGGCGCCAGGTGGGAAAGGGTGGCTTTGAGGCTGAAGGCAGCAGCAAAGCCTGCAGCCCCCAGGTCTGTGGTGCTACGCAAGCGGTTCCCAAAGAGCTTTAGAACAAGGCATAGTTTTCCCTGCTGGCTCTTTGGGCGGGGGACCCATCTCCAGCCATACGGCCATTTTTGTGCCTGGCGCGGCGCCAAGAGGGAAAGGGTGGTGTCGAGGCTAAGGGCAGCAGGAAAGCCCGCAGCCCCCAGGTCTGTGGGGCTACGCAAGCGGTTCCCAAAGAGCTTTAGAACAAGGCATAGTTTTCCCTGCTGGCTCTTTGGGCATGGGACCCATCTCCACCCATAGGCCATTTTTGTGCCTGATAGGGCGCCAAGTGGGAAAGGGTGGCTTTGAGGCTGAAGACAGCAGGAAAGCCTGCAGCCCCCAGGTCTGTGGGGCTACGCAAGCGGTTCCCAAAGAGCTTTAGAACAAGGCATAGTTTTCCCTGCTGGCTCTTTGGGTGGGGGACCCATCTCCAGCCGTATGGCTATTTTTGTGCCTGACGCGGTGCGTAGTGGCATAGGGTGGTTTTGAGGCTGAAGGCAGCAGGAAAGCCCGCAGCCGCCACGTCTGTGGGGCCAAGCAAGCGGTTCCCAAAGACCTTTAGAACAAGGCATAGTTTTCCCAGCTGGCTCTTTGGGCGGGGGACCCATCTCCAGCCGTATGGCCATTTTTGTGCCTGGCGCGGTGCGTAGTGGGAAAGGGTGGTTTTGAGGCTGAAGGCAGCAGGAAAGCCCGCAGCCCCCAGGTCTGTGGGGCTACGCAAGCGGTTCCCAAAGAGCTTTAGAACAAGGCATAATTTTCCCTGCTGGCTCTTTGGGCGGGGGACCCATCTCCAGCCGTATGGCCATTTTTGTGCCTGGCGCGGCGCCAAGTGGGTAAGGGTGGTGTCGAGGCTGAAGGCAGCAGCAAAGCCTGCAGCCCCCAGGTCTGTGGGGCCAAGCAAGCGGTTCCCAAAGAGCTTTAGAACAAGGCATAGTTTTCCCTGCTGGCTCTTTGGGCATGGGACCCATCTCCAGCCGTATGGCCATTTTTGTCCCTGGCCCGGCGCCAAGTGGGAAAGGGTGGCTTTGAGGCTGAAGGCAGCAGGAAAGCCCGCAGCCCCCAGGTCTGTGGGGCTACGCAAGCGGTTCCCAAAGAGCTTTAGAACAAGGCATAGTTTTCCCTGCTGGCTCTTTGGGCGGGGGACCCATCTCCAGCCGTATGGCCATTTTTGTGCCTGATAGGGCGCCAAGTGGGAAAGGGTGGCTTTGAGGCTGAAGACAGCAGGAAAGCCCGCAGCCCCCAGGTCTGTGGGGCTATGCAAGCGGTTCCCAAAGAGCTTTAGAACAAGGCATAGTTTTCCCTGCTGGCTCTTTGGGCGGGGGGACCCATCTCCAGCCGTATGGCCATTTTTGTGCCTGGCGCGGCGCCAAGTGGGAAAGGGTGGTGTCGAGTCTGAAGGCAGCAGGAAAGCCTGCAGCCCCCAGGTCTGTGGGGCTACGCAAGCGGTTCCCAAAGAGCTTTAGAACAAGGCATAGTTTTCCCTGCTGGCTCTTAGGGCGGGGGACCCATCTCCAGCCGTATGGCCATTTTTGAGCCTGGCGCGGCGCCAGGTGGGAAAGGGTGGCTGTGAGGCTGAAGGCAGCAGCAAAGCCTGCAGCCCCCAGGTCTGTGGGGCTACGCAAGCGGTTCCCAAAGAGCTTTAGAACAAGGCATAGTTTTCCCTGCTGGCTCTTAGGGCGGGGGACCCATCTCCAGCCGTATGGCCATTTTTGTGCCTGGCGCGGCGCCAAGTGGGAAAGGGTGGTGTCGAGCCTGAAGGCAGCAGGAAAGCCCGCAGCCCCCAGGTCTGTGGTGCTACGCAAGCGGTTCCCAAAGAGCTTTAGAACAAGGCATAGTTTTCCCTGCTCGCTCTTTGGGCGGGGGACCCATCTCCAGCCGTATGGCCATTTTTGTGCCTGGCGAAGCCCCAAGAGGGAAAGGGTGGCTTTGAATCTGAAGGCAGCAGGAAAGCCCGCAGCCCCCAGGTCTGTGGGGCTACGCAAGCGGTTCCCAAAGAGCTTTAGAACAAGGCATAGTTTTCCCTGCTGGCTCTTTTGGCAGGGGACCCATCTCCAGCCGTATGGCCATTTTTGTGCCTGGCGCGGCGCCAAGTGGGAAAGGGTGGTGTTGAGGCTGAAGGCAGCAGCAAAGCCCGCAGCCCCCAGGTCTGTGGGGCTACGCAAGCGGTTCCCAAAGAGCTTTAGAACAAGGCATAGTTTTCCCTGCTGGCTCTCTGGGCGGGGGACCCATCTGCAGCCGTATGGCCATTTTTGAGCCTGGAGCAGTGCCAAGTGGGAAAGGGTGGTTTTGAGGGTGAAGGCAGCAGGAAAGCCCGCAGCCCCCAGGTCTGTGGGGCTACGCAAGCGGTTCCCAAAGAGCTTTAGAACAAGGCATAGTTTTCCCTGCTGGCTCTTTGGGCGGGGGACCCATCTCCAGCCATAGGCCATTTTTGTGCTTGATAGGGCGCCAAGTGGGAAAGGGTGGCTTTGAGGCTGAAGGCAGCAGGAAAGCCTGCAGCCCCCAGGTCTGTGGGGCTACGCAAGCAGTTCCCAAAGAGCTTTAGAACAAGGCATAGTTTTCCCTGCTGGCTCTTTGTTCGGGGGACCCATCTCCAGACGTATGGCCATTTTTGTGCCTGGCGCGGTGCGTAGTGGGAAAGGGTGGTTTTGAGGCTGAAGGCAGCAGGAAAGCCCGCAGCCCCCAGGTCTGTGGGGCTACGCAAGCGGTTCCCAAAGAGCTTTAGAACAAGGCATAATTTTCCCTGCTGGCTCTTTGGGCGGGGGACCCATCTCCAGCCGTATGGCCATTTTTGTGCCTGGCGCGGCGCCAAGTGGGTAAGGGTGGTGTCGAGGCTGAAGGCAGCAGCAAAGCCTGCAGCCCCCAGGTCTGTGGGGCCAAGCAAGCGGTTCCCAAAGAGCTTTAGAACAAGGCATAGTTTTCCCTGCTGGCTCTTTGGGCATGGGACCCATCTCCAGCCGTATGGCCATTTTTGTCCCTGGCCCGGCGCCAAGTGGGAAAGGGTGGCTTTGAGGCTGAAGGCAGCAGGAAAGCCCGCAGCCCCCAGGTCTGTGGGGCTACGCAAGCGGTTCCCAAAGAGCTTTAGAACAAGGCATAGTTTTCCCTGCTGGCTCTTTGGGCGGGGGACCCATCTCCAGCCGTATGGCCATTTTTGTGCCTGATAGGGCGCCAAGTGGGAAAGGGTGGCTTTGAGGCTGAAGACAGCAGGAAAGCCCGCAGCCCCCAGGTCTGTGGGGCTATGCAAGCGGTTCCCAAAGAGCTTTAGAACAAGGCATAGTTTTCCCTGCTGGCTCTTTGGGCGGGGGACCCATCTCCAGCCGTATGGCCATTTTTGTGCCTGGCGCGGCGCCAAGTGGGAAAGGGTGGTGTCGAGTCTGAAGGCAGCAGGAAAGCCTGCAGCCCCCAGGTCTGTGGGGCTACGCAAGCGGTTCCCAAAGAGCTTTAGAACAAGGCATAGTTTTCCCTGCTGGCTCTTAGGGCGGGGGACCCATCTCCAGCCGTATGGCCATTTTTGAGCCTTGCGCGGCGCCAGGTGGGAAAGGGTGGCTGTGAGGCTGAAGGCAGCAGCAAAGCCTGCAGCCCCCAGGTCTGTGGGGCTACGCAAGCGGTTCCCAAAGAGCTTTAGAACAAGGCATAGTTTTCCCTGCTGGCTCTTAGGGCGGGGGACCCATCTCCAGCCGTATGGCCATTTTTGTGCCTGGCGCGGCGCCAAGTGGGAAAGGGTGGTGTCGAGGCTGAAGGCAGCAGGAAAGCCCGCAGCCCCCAGGTCTGTGGTGCTACGCAAGCGGTTCCCAAAGAGCTTTAGAACAAGGCATAGTTTTCCCTGCTCGCTCTTTGGGCGGGGGACCCATCTCCAGCCGTATGGCCATTTTTGTGCCTGGCGAAGCCCCAAGAGGGAAAGGGTGGCTTTGAATCTGAAGGCAGCAGGAAAGCCCGCAGCCCCCAGGTCTGTGGGGCTACGCAAGCGGTTCCCAAAGAGCTTTAGAACAAGGCATAGTTTTCCCTGCTGGCTCTTTTGGCAGGGGACCCATCTCCAGCCGTATGGCCATTTTTGTGCCTGGCGCGGCGCCAAGTGGGAAAGGGTGGTGTTGAGGCTGAAGGCAGCAGCAAAGCCCGCAGCCCCCAGGTCTGTGGGGCTACGCAAGCGGTTCCCAAAGAGCTTTAGAACAAGGCATAGTTTTCCCTGCTGGCTCTCTGGGCGGGGGACCCATCTGCAGCCGTATGGCCATTTTTGAGCCTGGAGCAGTGCCAAGTGGGAAAGGGTGGTTTTGAGGGTGAAGGCAGCAGGAAAGCCCGCAGCCCCCAGGTCTGTGGGGCTACGCAAGCGGTTCCCAAAGAGCTTTAGAACAAGGCATAGTTTTCCCTGCTGGCTCTTTGGGCGGGGGACCCATCTCCAGCCATAGGCCATTTTTGTGCTTGATAGGGCGCCAAGTGGGAAAGGGTGGCTTTGAGGCTGAAGGCAGCAGGAAAGCCTGCAGCCCCCAGGTCTGTGGGGCTACGCAAGCAGTTCCCAAACAGCTTTAGAACAAGGCATAGTTTTCCCTGCTGGCTCTTTGTTCGGGGGACCCATCTCCAGCCATAGGCCATTTTTCTGCCTGGCGCGGCGCCCAGTGGGAAAGGGTGGCTTTGAGGCTTGAAGGCAGCAGGAAAGCCCGCAGCCCCCAGGTCTGTGGGGCTACGCAAGCGGTTCCCAAAGACCTTTAGAACAAGGCATAGTTTTCCCTGCTGGCTCTCTGGGCGGGGGACCCATCTCCAGCCGTATGGCCATTTTTGAGCCTGGCGCGGCGCCAAGTGGGAAAGGGTTGTGTCGAGGCTAAAGGCAGCAGGAAAGCCCGCAGCCCCCAGGTCTGTGGGGCTACACAAGCGGTTCCCAAAGAGCTTTAGAACAAGGCATAATTTTCCCTGCTGGCTCTTTGGGCGGGGGACCCATCTCCAGCCGTATGGCCATTTTTGTGCCTGGCCGGGGGCCAAGTGGGAAAGGGTGGTTTTGAGGCTGAAGGCAGCAGGAAAGCCCGCAGCCCCCAGGTCTGTGGGGCTACGCAAGCAGTTCCCAAAGAGCTTTAGAACAAGGCATAGTTTTCCCTGCTGGCTCTCTGGGCGGGGGACCCATCTCCAGCCGTATGGCCATTTTTGAGCCTGGCGCGGCGCCAGGTGGGAAAGGGTGGCTTTGAGGCTGAAGGCAGGAGCAAAGCCTGCAGCCCCCAGGTCTGTGGTGCTACGCAAGCGGTTCCCAAAGAGCTTTAGAACAAGGCATAGTTTTCCCAGCTGGCTCTTAGGGCATGGGACCCATCTCCAGCCATAGGCCATTTTTGTGCCTGGCGCGAAGCCAAGTGGGAAAGGGTGCTGTCGAGGCTGAAGACAGCAGGAAAGCCTGCAGCCCCCAGGTCTGTGGGGCTACGCAAGCGGTTCCCAAAGAGCTTTAGAACAAGGCATAGTTTTCCCTGCTGGCTCCTTGGGTGGGGGACCCATCTCCAGCCGTATGGCTATTTTTGTGCCTGACGCGGTGCGTAGTGGCATAGGGTGGTTTTGAGGCTGAAGGCAGCAGGAAAGCCCGCAGCCCCCACGTCTGTGGGGCCAAGCAAGCGGTTCCCAAAGAGCTTTAGAACAAGGCATAGTTTTCCCAGCTGGCTCTTTGGGCGGGGGACCCATCTCCAGCCGTATGGCCATTTTTGAGCCTGGCGCGGCGCCAAGTGGGAAAGGGTGGTTTTGAGGCTGAAGGCAGCAGCAAAGCCTGCAGCCCTAAGGTCTGTGGGGCTACGCAAGCGGTTCCCAAAGAGCTTTAGAACAAGGCAGAGTTTTCCCTGCTGGCTCTTTGGGCGGCGGACACATGTCCAGTCGTATGGCCATTTTTGTGCCTGGCGCGGCGCCAAGTGGGAAAGGGTGGTGTCGAGTCTGAAGGCAGCAGGAAAGCCTGCAGCCCCCAGGTCTGTGGGGCTATGGAAGCGGTTCCCAAAGAGCTTTAGAACAAGGCATAGTTTTCCCTGCTGGCTCTTTGGGCGGGGGACCCATCTCCAGCCGTATGGCCATTTTTGTGCCTGGCGCGGCGCCAAGTGGGAAAGGGTGGTGTCGAGGCTGAAGGCAGCAGGAAAGCCCGCAGCCCCCACGTCTGTGGGGCCAAGCAAGCGGTTCCCAAAGAGCTTTAGAACAAGGCATAGTTTTCCCTGCTGGCTCTTTGGGCGGGGGACCCATCTCCAGACGTATGGCTATTTTTGTGCCTGGCGCGGTGCGTAGTGGCATAGGGTGGTTTTGAGGCTGAAGGCAGCAGGAAAGCCCGCAGCCCCCAGGTCTGTGGGGCTACGCAAGCGGTTCCCAAAGAGCTTTAGAACAAGGCATAGTTTTCCCTGCTGGCTCTTTGGGCATGGGACCCATCTCCAGCCATAGGCCATTTTTGTGCCTGATAGGGCGCCAAGTGGGAAAGGGTGGCTTTGAGGCTGAAGACAGCAGGAAAGCCTGCAGCTCCCAGGTCTGTGGGGCTATGCAAGCGGTTCCCAAAGAGCTTTAGAACAAGGCATATTTTTCCCTGCTGGCTCTTTGGGCGGGGGACCCATCTCCAGCCGTATGGCCATTTTTGTGCCTGGCGCGGCGCCAAGTGGGAAAGGGTGTTGTCGAGGCTGAAGGCAGCAGGAAAGCCCGCAGCCCCCAGGTCTGTGGGGCTACGCAAGCGGTTCCCAAAGAGCTTTAGAACAAGGCATAGTTTTCCCTGCTGGCTCTTTGGGTGGGGGACCCATCTCCAGACGTATGGCTATTTTTGTGCCTGGCGCGGTGCGTAGTGGCATAGGGTGGTTTTGAGGCTGAAGGCAGCAGGAAAGCCCGCAGCCCCCACGTCTGTGGGCCCAAGCAAGCGGTTCCCAGAGAGCTTTAGAACAAGGCATAGTTTTCCCTGCTGGCTCTTTGGGCGGGGGACCAACTCCAGCCATATGGCCATTTTTGTGCCTGGCGCGGTGCGTAGTGGGAAAGGGTGGTTTTGAGGCTGAAGGCAGCAGGAAAGCCCGCAGCCCCCAGGTCTGTGGGGCCAAGCAAGCGGTTCCCAAAGAGCTTTAGAACAAGGCATAGTTTTCCCTGCTGGCTCTTTGGGCATGGGACCCAGCTCCAGCCATAGGCCATTTTTGTGCCTGGCGCGGCGCCAAGTGGGAAAGGGTGGCTTTGAGGCTGAAGGCAGCAGCAAAGCCCGCAGCCCCCAGGTCTGTGGGGCTACGCAAGCGGTTCCCAAAGAGCTTTAGAACAAGGCATAGTTTTCCCTGCTGGCTCTTTGGGCGGGGGACACATCTCCAGCCGTATGGCCATTTTTGTGCCTGATAGGGCGCCAAGTGGGAAAGGGTGGTGTCGAGGCTGAAGGCAGCAGGAAAGCCCGCAGCCCCCAGGTCTGTGGGGCTACGCAAGCGGTTCCCAAAGAGCTTTAGAACAAGGCATAGTTTTCCCTGCTGGCTCTTTGGGCGGGGGACCCATCTCCAGCCGTATGGCCATTTTTGTGCCTGATAGGGCGCCAAGTGGGAAAGGGTGGCTTTGAGGCTGAAGACAGCAGGAAAGCCTGCAGCCCCCAGGTCTGTGGGGCTATGCAAGCGGTTCCCAAAGAGCTTTAGAACAAGGCATAGTTTTCCCTGCTGGCTCTCTGGGCGGGGACCCATCTCCAGCCGTATGGCCATTTTTGAGCCTGGCGCGGCGCCAGGTGGGAAAGGGTGGCTTTGAGGCTGAAGGCAGGAGCAAAGCCTGCAGCCCCCAGGTCTGTGGGGCCAAGCAAGCGGTTCCCAAAGAGCTTTAGAACAAGGCATAGTTTTCCCTGCTGGCTCTTAGGGCGGGGGACCCATCTCCAGCCGTATGGCCATTTTTGAGCCTGGCGCGGCGCCAAGTGGGAAAGGGTGGTGTCGAGGCTGAAGGCAGCAGGAAAGCCCGCAGCCCCCAGGTGTGTGGGGCTACGCAAGCGGTTCCCAAAGAGCTTTAGAACAAGGCATAGTTTTCGCTGCTCGCTCTTTGGGCGGGGGACCCATCTCCAGCCGTATGGCCATTTTTGTGCCTGGCACGGCGCCAAGTGGGAAAGGGTGGCTTTGAGGCTGAAGGCAGCAGCAAAGCCCGCAGCCCCCAGGTCTGTGGGGCTACGCAAGCGGTTCCCAAAGAGCTTTAGAACAAGGCATAGTTTTCCCTGCTGGCTCTTTGGGCGGGGGACCCATCTCCAGCCGTATGGCCATTTTTGTGCCTGGCCCGGCGCCAAGTGGGAAAGGGTGGCTTTGAGGCTGAAGGCAGCAGCAAAGCCCGCAGCCCCCAGGTCTGTGGGGCTACGCAAGCGGTTCCCAAAGAGCTTTAGAACAAGGCATAGTTTTCCCTGCTGGCTCTCTGGGCGGGGGACCCATCTCCAGCCGTATGGCCATTTTTGAGCCTGGAGCAGTGCCAAGTGGGAAAGGGTGGTTTTGAGGGTGAAGGCAGCAGGAAAGCCCGCAGCCCCCAGGTCTGTGGGGCTACGCAAGCGGTTCCCAAAGAGCTTTAGAACAAGGCATAGTTTTCCCTGCTGGCTCTTTGGGCGGGGGACCCATCTCCAACCGTATGGCCATTTTTGTGCCTGGCGCGGCGCCAAGTGGGAAAGGGTGGCGTCGAGGCTGAAGGCAGCAGGAAAGCCCGCAGCCCCCACGTCTCTGGGGCCAAGCAAGCGGTTCCCAAAGAGCTTTAGAACAAGGCATAGTTTTCCCTGCTGGCTCTTTGGGCATGGGACCCATCTCCACCCATAGGCCATTTTTGTGCTTGATAGGGCGCCAAGTGGGAAAGGGTGGCTTTGAGGCTGAAGGCAGCAGGAAAGCCTGCAGCCCCCAGGTCTGTGGGGCTACACAAGCAGTTCCCAAAGAGCTTTAGAACAAGGCATAGTTTTCCCTGCTGGCTCTTTGTTCGGGGGACAAATCTCCAGCCATAGGCCATTTTTGTGCCTGGCCCGGCGCCCAGTGGGAAAGGGTGGCTTTGAGGCTTGAAGGCAGCAGGAAAGCCCGCAGCCCCCAGGTCTGTGGGGCTACGCAAGCGGTTCCCAAAGAGCTTTAGAACAAGGCATAATTTTCCCTGCTGGCTCTTTGGGCGGGGGACCCATCTCCAGCCGTATGGCCATTTTTGTGCCTGGCGCGGCGCCAAGTGGGAAAGGGTGGCTTTGAGGCTGAAGGCAGCAGCAAAGCCCGCAGCCCCCAGGTCTGTGGGGCTACGCAAGCGGTTCCCAAAGAGCTTTAGAACAAGGCATAGTTTTCCCTGCTGGCTCTTTGGGCGGGGGACACATCTCCATCCGTATGGCCATTTTTGTGCCTGATAGGGCGCCAGGTGGGAAAGGGTGGTGTCGAGGCTGAAGGCAGCAGGAAAGCCCGCAGCCCCCAGGTCTGTGGGGCTACGCAAGCGGTTCCCAAAGAGCTTTAGAACAAGGCATAGTTTTCCCTGCTGGCTCTTTGGGCGGGGGACCCATCTCCAGCCGTATGGCCATTTTTGTGCCTGATAGGGCGCCAAGTGGGAAAGGGTGGCTTTGAGGCTGAAGACAGCAGGAAAGCCTGCAGCCCCCAGGTCTGTGGGGCTATGCAAGCGGTTCCCAAAGAGCTTTAGAACAAGGCATAGTTTTCCCTGCTGGCTCTTTGGGCGGGGGACCCATCTCCAGCCGTATGGCCATTTTTGTGCCTGGCGCGGCGCCAAGTGGGAAAGGGTGGTGTCGAGGCTGAAGGCAGCAGGAAAGCCCGCAGTCCCCAGGTCTGTGGGGCTACGCAAGCGGTTCCCAAAGAGCTTTAGAACAAGGCATAGTTTTCCCTGCTGGCTCTCTGGGCAGGGACCCATCTCCAGCCGTATGGCCATTTTTGAGCCTGGCGCGGCGCCAGGTGGGAAAGGGTGGCTTTGAGGCTGAAGGCAGGAGCAAAGCCTGCAGCCCCCAGGTCTGTGGGGCTACGCAAGCGGTTCCCAAAGAGCTTTAGAACAAGGCATAGTTTTCCCTGCTGGCTCTTAGGGCGGGGGACCCATCTCCAGCCGTATGGCCATTTTTGAGCCTGGCGCGGCGCCAAGTGGGAAAGGGTGGTGTCGAGGCTGAAGGCAGCAGGAAAGCCCGCAGCCCCCAGGTCTGTGGGGCTACGCAAGCGGTTCCCAAAGAGCTTTAGAACAAGGCATAGTTTTCGCTGCTCGCTCTTTGGGCGGGGACCCATCTCCAGCCGTATGGCCATTTTTGTGCCTGGCGAAGCCCCAAGAGGGAAAGGGTGGCTTTGAATCTGAAGGCAGCAGGAAAGCCCGCAGCCCCCAGGTCTGTGGGGCTACGCAAGCGGTTCCCAAAGAGCTTTAGAACAAGGCATAGTTTTCCCTGCTGGCTCTTTGGGCGGGGGACCCATCTCCAGCCGTATGGCCATTTTTGTGCCTGATAGGGCGCCAAGTGGGAAAGGGTGGTGTTGAGGCTGAAGGCAGCAGCAAAGACTGCAGCCCCCAGGTCTGTGGGGCCAAGCAAGCGGTTCCCAAAGAGCTTTAGAACAAGGCATAGTTTTCCCTGCTGGCTCTTTGGGCATGGGACCCAGCTCCAGCCATAGGCCATTTTTGTGCCTGGCGCGGCGCCAAGTGGGAAAGGGTGGCTTTGAGGCTGAAGGCAGCAGGAAAGCCTGCAGCCCCCAGGTCTGTGGGGCTACGCAAGCAGTTCCCAAAGAGCTTTAGAACAAGGCATAGTTTTCCCTGCTGGCTCTTTGTTCGGGGGACCCATCTCCAGCCATAGGCCATTTTTGTGCCTGGCCCGGCGCCCAGTGGGAAAGGGTGGCTTTGAGGCTTGAAGGCAGCAGGAAAGCCCGCAGCCCCCAGGTCTGTGGGGCTACGCAAGCGGTTCCCAAAGAGCTTTAGAACAAGGCATAGTTTTCCCTGCTGGCTCTCTGGGCGGGGGACCCATCTCCAGCCGTATGGCCATTTTTGAGCCTGGCGCGGCGCCAAGTGGGAAAGGGTGGCTTTGAGGCTGAAGGCAGCAGCAAAGCCCGCAGCCCCCAGGTCTGTGGGGCTACGCAAGCGGTTCCCAAAGAGCTTTAGAACAAGGCATAATTTTCCCTGCTGGCTCTTTGGGCGGGGGACCCATCTCCAGCCGTATGGCCATTTTTGTGCCTGGCGCAGCGCCAAGTGGGAAAGGGTGGTTTTGAGGCTGAAGGCAGCAGCAAAGCCTGCAGCCCCCAGGTCTGTGGGGCTACGCAAGCGGTTCCCAAAGAGCTTTAGAACAAGGCATAGTTTTCCCTGCTGGCTCTTTGGGCGGGGGACCCATCTCCAGCCGTATGGCCATTTTTGTGCCTGGCCGGGGGCCAAGTGGGAAAGGGTGGTTTTGAGGCTGAAGGCAGCAGGAAAGCCCGCAGCCCCCAGGTCTGTGCGGCTACGCAAGCGGTTCCCAAAGAGCTTTAGAACAAGGCATAGTTTTCCCTGCTGGCTCTTTGGGCATGGGACCCATCTCCAGCCATAGGCCATTTTTGTGCTTGATAGGGCGCCAAGTGGGAAAGGGTTGCTTTGAGGCTGAAGACAGCAGGAAAGCCCGCAGCCCCCAGGTCTGTGGGGCTACGCAAGCGGTTCCCAAAGAGCTTTAGAACAAGGCAAAATTTTCCCTGCTGGCTCTCTGGGCGGGGGACCCATCTCCAGCCGTATGGCCATTTTTGAGCCTGGCGCGGCGCCAGGTGGGAAAGGGTGGCTTTGAGGCTGAAGGCAGCAGCAAAGCCTGCAGCCCCCAGGTCTGTGGTGCTACGCAAGCGGTTCCCAAAGAGCTTTAGAACAAGGCATAGTTTTCCCTGCTGGCTCTTAGGGCATGGGACCCATCTCCAGCCATAGGCCATTTTTGTGCCTGGCGCGAAGCCAAGTGGGAAAGGGTGCTGTCGAGGCTGAAGGCAGCAGGAAAGCCCGCAGCCCCAAGGTCTGTGGGGCTACGCAAGCGGTTCCCAAAGAGCTTTAGAACAAGGCATAGTTTTCCCTGCTGGCTCTTTGGGCGGGGGACCCATCTCCAGCCGTATGGCCATTTTTGTGCCTGGCCCGGCGCAAAGTGGGAAAGGGTGGCTTTGAGGCTGAAGGCAGCAGGAAAGCCCGCAGCCCCCAGGTCTGTGCGGCTACGCAAGCGGTTCCCAAAGAGCTTTAGAACAAGGCATAGTTTTCCCTGCTGGCTCTTTGGGCGGGGGACCCATCTCCAGCCATACGGCCATTTTTGTGCCTGGCGCGGCGCCAAGAGGGAAAGGGTGGTGTCGAGGCTAAAGGCAGCAGGAAAGCCCGCAGCCCCCAGGTCTGTGGGGCTACGCAAGCGGTTCCCAAAGAGCTTTAGAACAAGGCATAGTTTTCCCTGCTGGCTCTTTGGGCATGGGACCCATCTCCACCCATAGGCCATTTTTGTGCCTGATAGGGCGCCAAGTGGGAAAGGGTGGCTTTGAGGCTGAAGACAGCAGGAAAGCCTGCAGCCCCCAGGTCTGTGGGGCTACGCAAGCGGTTCCCAAAGAGCTTTAGAACAAGGCATAGTTTTCCCTGCTGGCTCTTTGGGTGGGGGACCCATCTCCAGCCGTATGGCTATTTTTGTGCCTGACGCGGTGCGTAGTGGCATAGGGTGGTTTTGAGGCTGAAGGCAGCAGGAAAGCCCGCAGCCGCCACGTCTGTGGGGCCAAGCAAGCGGTTCCCAAAGAGCTTTAGAACAAGGCATAGTTTTCCCAGCTGGCTCTTTGGGCGGGGGACCCATCTCCAGCCGTATGGCCATTTTTGTGCCTGGCGCGGTGCGTAGTGGGAAAGGGTGGTTTTGAGGCTGAAGGCAGCAGGAAAGCCCGCAGCCCCCAGGTCTGTGGGGCTACGCAAGCGGTTCCCAAAGAGCTTTAGAACAAGGCATAATTTTCCCTGCTGGCTCTTTGGGCGGGGGACCCATCTCCAGCCGTATGGCCATTTTTGTGCCTGGCGCGGCGCCAAGTGGGTAAGGGTGGTGTCGAGGCTGAAGGCAGCAGCAAAGCCTGCAGCCCCCAGGTCTGTGGGGCCAAGCAAGCGGTTCCCAAAGAGCTTTAGAACAAGGCATAGTTTTCCCTGCTGGCTCTTTGGGCATGGGACCCATCTCCAGCCGTATGGCCATTTTTGTGCCTGGCCCGGCGCCAAGTGGGAAAGGGTGGCTTTGAGGCTGAAGGCAGCAGGAAAGCCCGCAGCCCCCAGGTCTGTGGGGCTACGCAAGCGGTTCCCAAAGAGCTTTAGAACAAGGCATAGTTTTCCCTGCTCGCTCTTAGGGCATGGGACCCATCTCCAGCCGTAGGCCATTTTTGTGCCTGGCGCGAAGCCAAGTGGGAAAGGGTGGCTTTGAGGCTGAAGGCAGCAGGAAAGCCCGCAGCCCCCAGGTCTGTGGGGCTACGCAAGCGGTTCCCAAAGAGCTTTAGAACAAGGCATAGTTTTCCCTGCTGGCTCTTTGGGCGGGGGACCCATCTCCAGCCGTATGGCCATTTTTGTGCCTGGCGCGGCGCCAAGTGCGAAAGGGTGGTGTCGAGTCTGAAGGCAGCAGGAAAGCCTGCAGCCCCCAGGTCTGTGGGGCTACGCAAGCGGTTCCCAAAGAGCTTTAGAACAAGGCAGAGTTTTCCCTGCTGGCTCTTTGGGCGGGGGACCCATCTCCAGCCGTATGGCCATTTTTGTGCCTGGCGCGGCGCCAAGTGGGAAAGGGTGGTGTCGAGGCTGAAGGCAGCAGGAAAGCCCGCAGCCCCCACGTCTGTGGGGCCAAGCAAGCGGTTCCCAAAGAGCTTTAGAACAAGGCATAGTTTTCCCTGCTGGCTCTTTGGGCGGGGGACCCATCTCCAGACGTATGGCTATTTTTGTGCCTGGCGCGGTGCGTAGTGGCATAGGGTGGTGTCGAGGCTAAAGGCAGCAGGAAAGCCCGCAGCCCCCAGGTCTGTGGGCCCAAGCAAGCGGTTCCCAGAGAGCTTTAGAACAAGGCATAGTTTTCCCTGCTGGCTCTTTGGGCATGGGACCCATCTCCAGCCATAGGCCATTTTTGTGCCTGATAGGGCGCCAAGAGGGAAAGGGTGGCTTTGAGGCTGAAGACAGCAGGAAAGCCTGCAGCTCCCAGGTCTGTGGGGCTATGCAAGCGGTTCCCAAAGAGCTTTAGAAAAAGGCATAGTTTTCCCTGCTGGCTCTTTGGGCGGGGGACCCATCTCCAGCCGTATGGCCATTTTTGTGCCTGGCGCGGCGCCAAGTGGGAAAGGGTGTTGTCGAGGCTGAAGGCAGCAGGAAAGCCCGCAGCCCCCAGGTCTGTGGGGCTACGCAAGCGGTTCCCAAAGAGCTTTAGAACAAGGCATAGTTTTCCCTGCTGGCTCTTTGGGTGGGGGACCCATCTCCAGACGTATGGCTATTTTTGTGCCTGGCGCGGTGCGTAGTGGCATAGGGTGGTTTTGAGGCTGAAGGCAGCAGGAAAGCCCGCAGCCCCCACGTCTGTGGGCCCAAGCAAGCGGTTCCCAGAGAGCTTTAGAACAAGGCATAGTTTTCCCTGCTGGCTCTTTGGGCGGGGGACCAACTCCAGCCATATGGCCATTTTTGTGCCTGGCGCGGTGCGTAGTGGGAAAGGGTGGTTTTGAGGCTGAAGGCAGCAGGAAAGCCCGCAGCCCCCAGGTCTGTGGGGCCAAGCAAGCGGTTCCCAAAGAGCTTTAGAACAAGGCATAGTTTTCCCTGCTGGCTCTTTGGGCATGGGACCCAGCTCCAGCCATAGGCCATTTTTGTGCCTGGCGCGGCGCCAAGTGGGAAAGGGTGGCTTTGAGGCTGAAGGCAGGAGCAAAGCCCGCAGCCCCCAGGTCTGTGGGGCTATGGAAGCGGTTCCCAAAGAGCTTTAGAACAAGGCATAGTTTTCCCTGCTGGCTCTTTGGGCGGGGGACACATCTCCAGCCGTATGGCCATTTTTGTGCCTGATAGGGCGCCAAGTGGGAAAGGGTGGTGTCGAGGCTGAAGGCAGCAGGAAAGCCTGCAGCCCCCAGGTCTGTGGGGCTACGCAAGCGGTTCCCAAAGAGCTTTAGAACAAGGCATAGTTTTCCCTGCTGGCTCTTAGGGCGGGGGACCCATCTCCAGCCGTATGGCCATTTTTGTGCCTGATAGGGCGCCAAGTGGGAAAGGGTGGCTTTGAGGCTGAAGACAGCAGGAAAGCCTGCAGCCCCCAGGTCTGTGGGGCTATGCAAGCGGTTCCCAAAGAGCTTTAGAACAAGGCATAGTTTTCCCTGCTGGCTCTTTGGGCGGGGGACCCATCTCCAGCCGTATGGCCATTTTTGTGCCTGGCGCGGCGCCAAGTGGGAAAGGGTGGTGTCGAGGCTGAAGGCAGCAGCAAAACCCGCAGTCCCCAGGTCTGTGGGGCTACGCAAGCGGTTCCCAAAGAGCTTTAGAACAAGGCATAGTTTTCCCTGCTGGCTCTCTGGGCGGGGACCCATCTCCAGCCGTATGGCCATTTTTGAGCCTGGCGCGGCGCCAGGTGGGAAAGGGTGGCTTTGAGGCTGAAGGCAGGAGCAAAGCCTGCAGCCCCCAGGTCTGTGGGGCTACGCAAGCGGTTCCCAAAGAGCTTTAGAACAAGGCATAGTTTTCCCTGCTGGCTCTTAGGGCGGGGGACCCATCTCCAGCCGTATGGCCATTTTTGAGCCTGGCGCGGCGCCAAGTGGGAAAGGGTGGTGTCGAGGCTGAAGGCAGCAGGAAAGCCCGCAGCCCCCAGGTCTGTGGGGCTACGCAAGCGGTTCCCAAAGAGCTTTAGAACAAGGCATAGTTTTCCCTGCTGGCTCTTTGGGCGGGGGACCCATCTCCAGCCGTATGGCCATTTTTGTGCCTGGCACGGCGCCAAGTGGGAAAGGGTGGCTTTGAGGCTGAAGGCAGCAGCAAAGCCCGCAGCCCCCAGGTCTGTGGGGCTACGCAAGCGGTTCCCAAAGAGCTTTAGAACAAGGCATAGTTTTCCCTGCTGGCTCTTTGGGCGGGGGACCCATCTCCAGCCGTATGGCCATTTTTGTGCCTGGCCCGGCGCCAAGTGGGAAAGGGTGGCTTTGAGGCTGAAGGCAGCAGCAAAGCCTGCAGCCCCCAGGTCTGTGGGGCTACGCAAGCGGTTCCCAAAGAGCTTTAGAACAAGGCATAGTTTTCCCTGCTGGCTCTCTGGGCGGGGGACCCATCTGCAGCCGTATGGCCATTTTTGAGCCTGGAGCAGTGCCAAGTGGGAAAGGGTGGTTTTGAGGGTGAAGGCAGCAGGAAAGCCCGCAGCCCCCAGGTCTGTGGGGCTACGCAAGCGGTTCCCAAAGAGCTTTAGAACAAGGCATAGTTTTCCCTGCTGGCTCTTTGGGCGGGGGACCCATCTCCAACCGTATGGCCATTTTTGTGCCTGGCGCGGCGCCAAGTGGGAAAGGGTGGTGTCGAGGCTGAAGGCAGCAGGAAAGCCCGCAGCCCCCACGTCTGTGGGGCCAAGCAAGCGGTTCCCAAAGAGCTTTAGAACAAGGCATAGTTTTCCCTGCTGGCTCTTTGGGCATGGGACCCATCTCCACCCATAGGCCATTTTTGTGCTTGATAGGGCGCCAAGTGGGAAAGGGTGGCTTTGAGGCTGAAGGCAGCAGGAAAGCCTGCAGCCCCCAGGTCTGTGGGGCTACGCAAGCAGTTCCCAAAGAGCTTTAGAACAAGGCATAGTTTTCCCTGCTGGCTCTTTGTTCGGGGGACCCATCTCCAGCCATAGGCCATTTTTGTGCCTGGCCCGGCGCCCAGTGGGAAAGGGTGGCTTTGAGGCTTGAAGGCAGCAGGAAAGCCCGCAGCCCCCAGGTCTGTGGGGCTACGCAAGCGGTTCCCAAAGAGCTTTAGAACAAGGCATAGTTTTCCCTGCTGGCTCTCTGGGCGGGGGACCCATCTCCAGCCGTATGGCCATTTTTGTGCCTGGCACGGCGCCAAGTGGGAAAGGGTGGTGTCGAGGCTGAAGGCAGCAGGAAAGCCCACAGCCCCCAGGTCTGTGGGGCTACGCAAGCGGTTCCCAAAGAGCTTTAGAACAAGGCATAGTTTTCCCTGCTGGCTCTTTGGGCGGGGGACCAACTCCAGCCATATGGCCATTTTTGTGCCTGGCGCGGTGCGTAGTGGGAAAGGGTGGTTTTGAGGCTGAAGGCAGCAGGAAAGCCCGCAGCCCCCAGGTCTGTGGGGCCAAGCAAGCGGTTCCCAAAGAGCTTTAGAACAAGGCATAGTTTTCCCTGCTGGCTCTTTGGGCATGGGACCCAGCTCCAGCCATAGGCCATTTTTGTGCCTGGCGCGGCGCCAAGTGGGAAAGGGTGGCTTTGAGGCTGAAGGCAGCAGCAAAGCCCGCAGCCCCCAGGTCTGTGGGGCTACGCAAGCGGTTCCCAAAGAGCTTTAGAACAAGGCATAGTTTTCCCTGCTGGCTCTTTGGGCGGGGGACACATCTCCAGCCGTATGGCCATTTTTGTGCTTGATAGGGCGCCAAGTGGGAAAGGGTGGTGTCGAGGCTGAAGGCAGCAGGAAAGCCCGCAGCCCCCAGGTCTGTGGGGCTACGCAAGCGGTTCCCAAAGAGCTTTAGAACAAGGCATAGTTTTCCCTGCTGGCTCTTTGGGCGGGGGACCCATCTCCAGCCGTATGGCCATTTTTGTGCCTGGCGAAGCCCCAAGAGGGAAAGGGTGGCTTTGAATCTGAAGGCAGCAGGAAAGCCCGCAGCCCCCAGGTCTGTGGGGCTACGCAAGCGGTTCCCAAAGAGCTTTAGAACAAGGCATAGTTTTCCCTGCTGGCTCTTTTGGCAGGGGACCCATCTCCAGCCGTATGGCCATTTTTGTCCCTGGCCCGGCGCCAAGTGGGAAAGGGTGGTGTTGAGGCTGAAGGCAGCAGCAAAGACTGCAGCCCCCAGGTCTGTGGGGCCAAGCAAGCGGTTCCCAAAGAGCTTTAGAACAAGGCATAGTTTTCCCTGCTGGCTCTTTGGGCGGGGGACCCATCTCCAGCCGTATGGCCATTTTTGTGCCTGGCACGGCGCCAAGTGGGAAAGGGTGGCTTTGAGGCTGAAGGCAGCAGCAAAGCCCGCAGCCCCCAGGTCTGTGGGGCTACGCAAGCGGTTCCCAAAGAGCTTTAGAACAAGGCATAGTTTTCCCTGCTGGCTCTTTGGGCGGGGGACCCATCTCCAGCCGTATGGCCATTTTTGTGCCTGGCCCGGCGCCAAGTGGGAAAGGGTGGCTTTGAGGCTGATGGCAGCAGCAAAGCCTGCAGCCCCCAGGTCTGTGGGGCTATGCAAGCGGTTCCCAAAGAGCTTTAGAACAAGGCATAGTTTTCCCTGCTGGCTCTCTGTGCGGGGGACCCATCTGCAGCCGTATGGCCATTTTTGAGCCTGGAGCAGTGCCAAGTGGGAAAGGGTGGTTTTGAGGGTGAAGGCAGCAGGAAAGCCCGCAGCCCCCAGGTCTGTGGGGCTACGCAAGCGGTTCCCAAAGAGCTTTAGAACAAGGCATAGTTTTCCCTGCTGGCTCTTTGGGCGGGGGACCCATCTCCAGCCGTATGGCCATTTTTGAGCCTGGCGCGGCGCCAGGTGGGAAAGGGTGGCTTTGAGGCTGAAGGCAGGAGCAAAGCCTGCAGCCCCCAGGTCTGTGGGGCTACGCAAGCGGTTCCCAAAGAGCTTTAGAACAAGGCATAGTTTTCCCTGCTGGCTCTTAGGGCGGGGGACCCATCTCCAGCCGTATGGCCATTTTTGAGCCTGGCGCGGCGCCAAGTGGGAAAGGGTGGTGTCGAGGCTGAAGGCAGCAGGAAAGCCCGCAGCCCCCAGGTCTGTGGGGCTACGCAAGCGGTTCCCAAAGAGCTTTAGAACAAGGCATAGTTTTCCCTGCTGGCTCTTTGGGCGGGGGACCCATCTCCAGCCGTATGGCCATTTTTGTGCCTGGCACGGCGCCAAGTGGGAAAGGGTGGCTTTGAGGCTGAAGGCAGCAGCAAAGCCCGCAGCCCCCAGGTCTGTGGCGCTACGCAAGCGGTTCCCAAAGAGCTTTAGAACAAGGCATAGTTTTCCCTGCTGGCTCTTTGGGCGGGGGACCCATCTCCAGCCGTATGGCCATTTTTGTGCCTGGCCCGGCGCCAAGTGGGAAAGGGTGGCTTTGAGGCTGAAGGCAGCAGCAAAGCCTGCAGCCCCCAGGTGTGTGGGGCTACGCAAGCGGTTCCCAAAGAGCTTTAGAACAAGGCATAGTTTTCCCTGCTGGCTCTCTGGGCAGGGGACCCATCTGCAGCCGTATGGCCATTTTTGAGCCTGGAGCAGTGCCAAGTGGGAAAGGGTGGTTTTGAGGGTGAAGGCAGCAGGAAAGCCCGCAGCCCCCAGGTCTGTGGGGCTACGCAAGCGGTTCCCAAAGAGCTTTAGAACAAGGCATAGTTTTCCCTGCTGGCTCTTTGGGCGGGGGACCCATCTCCAACCGTATGGCCATTTTTGTGCCTGGCGCGGCGCCAAGTGGGAAAGGGTGGTGTCGAGGCTGAAGGCAGCAGGAAAGCCCGCAGCCCCCACGTCTGTGGGGCCAAGCAAGCGGTTCCCAAAGAGCTTTAGAACAAGGCATAGTTTTCCCTGCTGGCTCTTTGGGCATGGGACCCATCTCCACCCATAGGCCATTTTTGTGCTTGATAGGGCGCCAAGTGGGAAAGGGTGGCTTTGAGGCTGAAGGCAGCAGGAAAGCCTGCAGCCCCCAGGTCTGTGGGGCTACGCAAGCAGTTCCCAAAGAGCTTTAGAACAAGGCATAGTTTTCCCTGCTGGCTCTTTGTTCGGGGGACCCATCTCCAGCCATAGGCCATTTTTGTGCCTGGCCCGGCGCCCAGTGGGAAAGGGTGGCTTTGAGGCTTGAAGGCAGCAGGAAAGCCCGCAGCCCCCAGGTCTGTGGGGCTACGCAAGCGGTTCCCAAAGAGCTTTAGAACAAGGCATAGTTTTCCCTGCTGGCTCTCTGGGCGGGGGACCCATCTCCAGCCGTATGGCCATTTTTGTGCCTGGCACGGCGCCAAGTGGGAAAGGGTGGTGTCGAGGCTGAAGGCAGCAGGAAAGCCCACAGCCCCCAGGTCTGTGGGGCTACGCAAGCGTTTCCCAAAGAGCTTTAGAACAAGGCATAGTTTTCCCTGCTGGCTCTTTGGGCGGGGGACCAACTCCAGCCATATGGCCATTTTTGTGCCTGGCGCGGTGCGTAGTGGGAAAGGGTGGTTTTGAGGCTGAAGGCAGCAGGAAAGCCCGCAGCCCCCAGGTCTGTGGGGCCAAGCAAGCGGTTCCCAAAGAGCTTTAGAACAAGGCATAGTTTTCCCTGCTGGCTCTTTGGGCATGGGACCCAGCTCCAGCCATAGGCCATTTTTGTGCCTGGCGCGGCGCCAAGTGGGAAAGGGTGGCTTTGAGGCTGAAGGCAGCAGCAAAGCCCGCAGCCCCCAGGTCTGTGGGGCTACGCAAGCGGTTCCCAAAGAGCTTTAGAACAAGGCATAGTTTTCCCTGCTGGCTCTTTGGGCGGGGGACACATCTCCAGCCGTATGGCCATTTTTGTGCTTGATAGGGCGCCAAGTGGGAAAGGGTGGTGTCGAGGCTGAAGGCAGCAGGAAAGCCCGCAGCCCCCAGGTCTGTGGGGCTACGCAAGCGGTTCCCAAAGAGCTTTAGAACAAGGCATAGTTTTCCCTGCTGGCTCTTTGGGCGGGGGACCCATCTCCAGCCGTATGGCCATTTTTGTGCCTGGCGAAGCCCCAAGAGGGAAAGGGTGGCTTTGAATCTGAAGGCAGCAGGAAAGCCCGCAGCCCCCAGGTCTGTGGGGCTACGCAAGCGGTTCCCAAAGAGCTTTAGAACAAGGCATAGTTTTCCCTGCTGGCTCTTTTGGCAGGGGGACCCATCTCCAGCCGTATGGCCATTTTTGTCCCTGGCCCGGCGCCAAGTGGGAAAGGGTGGTGTTGAGGCTGAAGGCAGCAGCAAAGACTGCAGCCCCCAGGTCTGTGGGGCCAAGCAAGCGGTTCCCAAAGAGCTTTAGAACAAGGCATAGTTTTCCCTGCTGGCTCTTTGGGCGGGGGACCCATCTCCAGCCGTATGGCCATTTTTGTGCCTGGCACGGCGCCAAGTGGGAAAGGGTGGCTTTGAGGCTGAAGGCAGCAGCAAAGCCCGCAGCCCCCAGGTCTGTGGGGCTACGCAAGCGGTTCCCAAAGAGCTTTAGAACAAGGCATAGTTTTCCCTGCTGGCTCTTTGGGCGGGGGACCCATCTCCAGCCGTATGGCCATTTTTGTGCCTGGCCCGGCGCCAAGTGGGAAAGGGTGGCTTTGAGGCTGATGGCAGCAGCAAAGCCTGCAGCCCCCAGGTCTGTGGGGCTATGCAAGCGGTTCCCAAAGAGCTTTAGAACAAGGCATAGTTTTCCCTGCTGGCTCTCTGTGCGGGGGACCCATCTGCAGCCGTATGGCCATTTTTGAGCCTGGAGCAGTGCCAAGTGGGAAAGGGTGGTTTTGAGGGTGAAGGCAGCAGGAAAGCCCGCAGCCCCCAGGTCTGTGGGCCCAAGCAAGCGGTTCCCAAAGAGCTTTAGAACAAGGCATAGTTTTCCCTGCTGGCTCTTTGGGCGGGGGACCCATCTCCAACCGTATGGCCATTTTTGTGCCTGGCGCGGCGCCAAGTGGGAAAGGGTGGTGTCGAGGCTGAAGGCAGCAGGAAAGCCCGCAGCCCCCACGTCTGTGGGGCCAAGCAAGCGGTTCCCAAAGAGCTTTAGAACAAGGCATAGTTTTCCCTGCTGGCTCTTTGGGCGGGGGACCCATCTCCACCCATAGGCCATTTTTGTGCTTGATAGGGCGCCAAGTGGGAAAGGGTGGCTTTGAGGCTGAAGGCAGCAGGAAAGCCTGCAGCCCCCAGGTCTGTGGGGCTACACAAGCAGTTCCCAAAGAGCTTTAGAACAAGGCATAGTTTTCCCTGCTGGCTCTTTGTTCGGGGGACCCATCTCCAGCCATAGGCCATTTTTGTGCCTGGCCCGGCGCCCAGTGGGAAAGGGTGGCTTTGAGGCTTGAAGGCAGCAGGAAAGCCCGCAGCCCCCAGGTCTGTGGGGCTACGCAAGCGGTTCCCAAAGAGCTTTAGAACAAGGCATAGTTTTCCCTGCTGGCTCTCTGGGCGGGGGACCCATCTCCAGCCGTATGGCCATTTTTGAGCCTGGCGCGGCGCCAAGTGGGAAAGGGTTGTGTCGAGGCTAAAGGCAGCAGGAAAGCCCGCAGCCCCCAGGTCTGTGGGGCTACGCAAGCGGTTCCCAAAGAGCTTTAGAACAAGGCATAATTTTCCCTGCTGGCTCTTTGGGCGGGGGACCCATCTCCAGCCGTATGGCCATTTTTGTGCCTGGCGCGGCGCCAAGTGGGAAAGGGTGGCTTTGAGGCTGAAGGCAGCAGCAAAGCCCGCAGCCCCCAGGTCTGTGGGGCTACGCAAGCGGTTCCCAAAGAGCTTTAGAACAAGGCATAGTTTTCCCTGCTGGCTCTTTGGGCGGGGGACACATCTCCAGCCGTATGGCCATTTTTGTGCCTGATAGGGCGCCAAGTGGGAAAGGGTGGTGTCGAGGCTGAAGGCAGCAGGAAAGCCCGCAGCCCCCAGGTCTGTGGGGCTACGCAAGCGGTTCCCAAAGAGCTTTAGAACAAGGCATAGTTTTCCCTGCTGGCTCTTTGGGCGGGGGACCCATCTCCAGCCGTATGGCCATTTTTGTGCCTGATAGGGCGCCAAGTGGGAAAGGGTGGCTTTGAGGCTGAAGACAGCAGGAAAGCCTGCAGCCCCCAGGTCTGTGGGGCTATGCAAGCGGTTCCCAAAGAGCTTTAGAACAAGGCATAGTTTTCCCTGCTGGCTCTTTGGGCGGGGGACCCATCTCCAGCCGTATGGCCATTTTTGTGCCTGGCGCGGCGCCAAGTGGGAAAGGGTGGTGTCGAGGCTGAAGGCAGCAGGAAAGCCCGCAGTCCCCAGGTCTGTGGGGCTACGCAAGCGGTTCCCAAAGAGCTTTAGAACAAGGCATAGTTTTCCCTGCTGGCTCTCTGGGCGGGGGACCCATCTCCAGCCGTATGGCCATTTTTGAGCCTGGCGCGGCGCCAGGTGGGAAAGGGTGGCTTTGAGGCTGAAGGCAGGAGCAAAGCCTGCAGCCCCCAGGTCTGTGGGGCTACGCAAGCGGTTCCCAAAGAGCTTTAGAACAAGGCATAGTTTTCCCTGCTGGCTCTTAGGGCGGGGGACCCATCTCCAGCCGTATGGCCATTTTTGAGCCTGGCGCGGCGCCAAGTGGGAAAGGGTGGTGTCGAGGCTGAAGGCAGCAGGAAAGCCCGCAGCCCCCAGGTCTGTGGGGCTACGCAAGCGGTTCCCAAAGAGCTTTAGAACAAGGCATAGTTTTCCCTGCTCGCTCTTTGGGCGGGGGATCCATCTCCAGCCGTATGGCCATTTTTGTGCCTGGCGAAGCCCCAAGAGGGAAAGGGTGGCTTTGAATCTGAAGGCAGCAGGAAAGCCCGCAGCCCCAGGTCTGTGGGGCTACGCAAGCGGTTCCCAAAGAGCTTTAGAACAAGGCATAGTTTTCCCTGCTGGCTCTTTGGGCGGGGGACCCATCTCCAGCCGTATGGCCATTTTTGTCCCTGGCCCGGCGCCAAGTGGGAAAGGGTGGTGTCGAGGCTGAAGGCAGCAGCAAAGACTGCAGCCCCCAGGTCTGTGGGGCCAAGCAAGCGGTTCCCAAAGAGCTTTAGAACAAGGCATAGTTTTCCCTGCTGGCTCTTTGGGCGGCGGACCCATCTCCAGCCGTATGGCCATTTTTGTGCCTGGCACGGCGCCAAGTGGGAAAGGGTGGCTTTGAGGCTGAAGGCAGCAGCAAAGCCCGCAGCCCCCAGGTCTGTGGGGCTACGCAAGCGGTTCCCAAAGAGCTTTAGAACAAGGCATAGTTTTCCCTGCTGGCTCTTTGGGCGGGGGACCCATCTCCAGCCGTATGGCCATTTTTGTGCCTGGCGCGGCGCCAAGTGGGAAAGGGTGGTGTCGAGGCTGAAGGCAGCAGGAAAGCCCGCAGCCCCCACGTCTGTGGGGCCAAGCAAGCGGTTCCCAAAGAGCTTTAGAACAAGGCATAGTTTTCCCTGCTGGCTCTTTGGGCCTGGGACCCATCTCCAGCCATAGGCCATTTTTGTGCTTGGTAGGGCGCCAAGTGGGAAAGGGTGGCTTTGAGGCTGAAGGCAGCAGGAAAGCCTGCAGCCCCCAGGTCTGTGGGGCTACGCAAGCAGTTCCCAAAGAGCTTTAGAACAAGGCATAGTTTTCCCTGCTGGCTCTTTGTTCGGGGGACCCATCTCCAGCCATAGGCCATTTTTGTGCCTGGCCCGGCGCCCAGTGGGAAAGGGTGGCTTTGAGGCTTGAAGGCAGCAGGAAAGCCCGCAGCCCCCAGGTCTGTGGGGCTACGCAAGCGGTTCCCAAAGAGCTTTAGAACAAGGCATAGTTTTCCCTGCTGGCTCTTTGGGCGGGGGACCCATCTCCAGCCGTATGGCCATTTTTGAGCCTGGCGCGGCGCCAAGTGGGAAAGGGTTGTGTCGAGGCTAAAGGCAGCAGGAAAGCCCGCAGCCCCCAGGTCTGTGGGGCTACGCAAGCGGTTCCCAAAGAGCTTTAGAACAAGGCATAATTTTCCCTGCTGGCTCTTTGGGCGGGGGACCCATCTCCAGCCGTATGGCCATTTTTGTGCCTGGCGCAGCGCCAAGTGGGAAAGGGTGGTTTTGAGGCTGAAGGCAGCAGCAAAGCCTGCAGCCCCCAGGTCTGTGGGGCTACGCAAGCGGTTCCCAAAGAGCTTTAGAACAAGGCATAGTTTTCCCTGCTGGCTCTTTGGGCGGGGGACCCATCTCCAGCCGTATGGCCATTTTTGTGCCTGGCCGGGGGCCAAGTGGGAAAGGGTGGTGTCGAGGCTGAAGGCAGCAGGAAAGCCCGCAGCCCCCACGTCTGTGGGGCCAAGCAAGCGGTTCCCAAAGAGCTTTAGAACAAGGCATAGTTTTCCCTGCTGGCTCTTTGGGCGGGGGACCCATCTCCACCCATAGGCCATTTTTGTGCTTGATAGGGCGCCAAGTGGGAAAGGGTGGCTTTGAGGCTGAAGGCAGCAGGAAAGCCTGCAGCCCCCAGGTCTGTGGGGCTACACAAGCAGTTCCCAAAGAGCTTTAGAACAAGGCATAGTTTTCCCTGCTGGCTCTTTGTTCGGGGGACCCATCTCCAGCCATAGGCCATTTTTGTGCCTGGCCCGGCGCCCAGTGGGAAAGGGTGGCTTTGAGGCTTGAAGGCAGCAGGAAAGCCCGCAGCCCCCAGGTCTGTGGGGCTACACAAGCAGTTCCCAAAGAGCTTTAGAACAAGGCATAGTTTTCCCTGCTGGCTCTTTGGGCGGGGGACCCATCTCCAGCCGTAATGGCCATTTTTGTGCCTGGCCCGGCGCAAAGTGGGAAAGGGTGGCTTTGAGGCTGAAGACAGCAGGAAAGCCTGCAGCCCCCAGGTCTGTGGGGCTATGCAAGCGGTTCCCAAAGAGCTTTAGAACAAGGCATAGTTTTCCCTGCTGGCTCTTTGGGCGGGGGACCCATCTCCAGCCGTATGGGCCATTTTTGTGCCTGGCGCGGCGCCAAGTGGGAAAGGGTGGTGTCGAGGCTGAAGGCAGCAGGAAAGCCGCAGTCCCCAGGTCTGTGGGGCTACGCAAGCGGTTCCCAAAGAGCTTTAGAACAAGGCATAGTTTTCCCTGCTGGCTCTCTGGGCGGGGGACCACATCTCCAGCCGTATGGCCATTTTTGAGCCTGGCGCGGCGCCAGGTGGGAAAGGGTGGCTTTGAGGCTGAAGGCAGGAGCAAAGCCTGCAGCCCCCAGGTCTGTGGGGGCTACGCAAGCGGTTCCCAAAGAGCTTTAGAACAAGGCATAGTTTTCCCTGCTGGCTCTTTGGGCGGGGGACCCATCTCCAGCCGTATGGCCATTTTTGTGCCTGGCCGGGGGCCAAGTGGGAAAGGGTGGTGTCGAGGCTGAAGGCAGCAGGAAAGCCCGCAGCCCCCACGTCTGTGGGGCCAAGCAAGCGGTTCCCAAAGAGCTTTAGAACAAGGCATAGTTTTTCCCTGCTGGCTCTTTGGGCGGGGGACCCATCTCCACCCATAGGCCATTTTTGTGCTTGATAGGGCGCCAAGTGGGAAAGGGTGGCTTTTGAGGCTGAAGGCAGCAGGAAAGCCTGCAGCCCCCAGGTCTGTGGGGCTACACAAGCAGTTCCCAAAGAGCTTTAGAACAAGGCATAGTTTTCCCTGCTGGCTCTTTGTTCGGGGGACCCATCTCCAGCCATAGGCCATTTTTGTGCCTGGCCCGGCGCCCAGTGGGAAAGGGTGGCTTTGAGGCTTGAAGGCAGCAGGAAAGCCCGCAGCCCCCAGGTCTGTGGGGCTACGCAAGCGGTTCCCAAAGAGCTTTAGAACAAGGCATAGTTTTCCCTGCTGGCTCTCTGGGCGGGGGACCCATCTCCAGCCGTATGGCCATTTTTGAGCCTGGCGCGGCGCCAAGTGGGAAAGGGTTGTGTCGAGGCTAAAGGCAGCAGGAAAGCCCGCAGCCCCCAGGTCTGTGGGGCTACGCAAGCGGTTCCCAAAGAGCTTTAGAACAAGGCATAATTTTCCCTGCTGGCTCTTTGGGCGGGGGACCCATCTCCAGCCGTATGGCCATTTTTGTGCCTGGCGCGGCGCCAAGTGGGAAAAGGGTGGCTTTGAGGCTGAAGGCAGCAGCAAAGCCCGCAGCCCCCAGGTCTGTGGGGCTACGCAAGCGGTTCCCAAAGAGCTTTAGAACAAGGCATAGTTTTCCCTGCTGGCTCTTTGGGCGGGGGACACATCTCCAGGCCGTATGGCCATTTTTTGTGCCTGATAGGGCGCCAAGTGGGAAAGGGTGGTGTCGAGGCTGAAGGCAGCAGGAAAGCCCGCAGCCCCCAGGTCTGTGCGTCTACGCAAGCGGTTCCCAAAGAGCTTTAGAACAAGGCATAGTTTTCCCTGCTGGCTCTTTGGGCGGGGGACCCATCTCCAGCCGTAATGGCCATTTTTGTGCCTGATAGGGCGCCAAGTGGGAAAGGGTGGCTTTGAGGCTGAAGACAGCAGGAAAGCCTGCAGCCCCCAGGTCTGTGGGGCTATGCAAGCGGTTCCCAAAGAGCTTTAGAACAAGGCATAGTTTTCCCTGCTGGCTCTTTGGGCGGGGGACCCATCTCCAGCCGTATGGCCATTTTTGTGCCTGGCGCGGCGCCAAGTGGGAAAGGGTGGTGTCGAGGCTGAAGGCAGCAGGAAAGCCCGCAGTCCCCAGGTCTGTGGGGCTACGCAAGCGGTTCCCAAAGAGCTTTAGAACAAGGCATAGTTTTCCCTGCTGGCTCTCTGGGCGGGGGGACCCATCTCCAGCCGTATGGCCATTTTTGAGCCTGGCGCGGCGCCAGGTGGGAAAGGGTGGCTTTGAGGCTGAAGGGCAGGAGAGCAAAGCCTTGC